>NC_132898.1:2864661-3154661 GCF_030463535.1 Salminus brasiliensis
TGAGAGAGAGAGGCTCCTGTGTAGCTGTGTGGGAGCTCAGCTCCGTCGCAGCCTTTGTTGTAAGGACGCCACCGGGAGCAGCATAACGAGCCCGCACCGCTGAACGGCCGGGAGATTCAGGGGAGATTCAGGGGAGATTCAGGGGAGCTGGGAGGGTACGAGGGGGAGTCTGTTATGGAGGAGACCCGAGTGCAGAGGAGCTAAGCTGGAGCTTCCAGCTGTGTCGACATCCGTCCGCACACTCGATACGGCTCAACGAAACGCCTCTCTCTTCTGAAAGCGAGTGTGTGAGTGTGTGAGTGTGTGTGTGTGAGTGTGTGTGTGTGTGTGTTTTCAGCGCTGTGTCGTCAGGACTGCAGGGATGTGAACACACCGAGCTCATTGATGTGTCTCAGAGCCCAGTGGACAGTTTCTCTATGGCAGTTGGCGCTAGTTGTGAATTAGTTGATGTCTGAGGCGATGGTTTAACGTCTTGTGTTTTCGTGTGTCACTCTGGAGCAGCTTGTGAGGGGTAAACACACTCTCACACACACGGACACACACCGCTCGAGTCGCCGCTGTCTTCTGCTGACGAGTTAATTCTGTTTACGTGACGGCAGTGAGTGAAGATTCTGAAAATTCCCAAGGTGCCGCGCGGTTTCTTTGGATTTTTTTTTTCAGTATTTCGCTCATTTATTCGGTTTATAGCGAATATCACATGATCCAGCGAGCTGTGGCGGTTTAATATCGCGCTAAGGTGATTATTACAGATAAACAAGCGAATTTCCAGTGAACCCACCGTCATCAGGAAAACTGTGGATGCGCCGGTACTTATAAAACAGGCTTATCCAGCCGTGGAATCCTATCCGCCTCGCGCGCGCTGAAAAGGGCGGGAACCTGCCACGCTTCTCACCCGCGTGATTAACGGTCGTTTACGTGATTTGTTTGTTTGTTTGTTTATTTATTTGTTTGTTTGTTTGATTTTGGACCCGGACAAACTTCCAGGCTCTCCACCATGGATCTTAAGGCAGAGTCCGACGACAACCTGGACTGCGAGCGGCCGGCGCCCATCGAAGTTTTCGCCAGCAGGTCCACGCTGCACGGCATCGCGCACATGTTCACGTACGAGCGCGTGTGCGTGAAGCGCTGCCTGTGGATCGTCTTCTTCATCGGCTCCTTCTCCTTCCTCGTGCTCGTGTGCGTGGACCGCGTGCAGTTCTACCTGCAGTACCCGCACGTCACCAAGCTGGACGAGGTCACGGCACCCATGATGACGTTTCCGGCCGTCACCTTCTGCAACCTCAACGCTTTCCGCTTCAGCCGCGTCACGCGCAACGACCTGTACCACGCGGGAGAGCTGCTCGCGCTGCTCAACGGCAGGTCAGTTCAAAACTTAACGGTCACGAAAAATTTAAATTAAAGAAAAAAAAAAAATGGCGGACGCGGATTCAGGTAAATGTGGAGCTAAAGTTGCTAATTGGCTTCACTTTATTTTGATTTGGCTAATTTTTGAAGATTAAAATAACTTAAAATAGTCCTATCTAAACTTTACAAGTGAATTTACGAAAGGTTTAGTCTGTATGATCAATTAAATGATAAGTAAATTAGTAAAATGTAAAGTAAAATTAAGACAGGAATCCGTCCAAACCTGAACCTTGACGAGTTTTCAAAATTTTAGCTACATATAACGTTGACGTTGGTAAAATATTGGAAAATATGAAAAATAATTTTCTTTATAAATAGTTTTGCCTCACAACACCCTGAATGTACCCCTCCAACATCAACAGATTGAACAAAATGTACGTCTCAAGCCCAATATATACCTCAAACCTATCCTGAAACAGTGTATTACTAACTATTCTGTGAGGGAATTATGGGAAGCATTGAACTCTCCAAACTGGTCTGGTACCTTTCACTTACATTTACGATATTTAGCATTTAGCGGACGCTCTTATCCAGAGCGACTTTTTTCTTCAGCACTGTGGAAAGTTTTGACTTGGTGAATTTGTGTGGAGCGTTTCACACCAAACCCTGAATGACTCTGAAAAATTGGTGAAATTCTCTCTGGTAAAGTTCCCCTGAAATAAATAGTGTAACTTGTAAACAATGCGCACTAATATGATATAACGTCTAATTCTGAGTGTGAGTTTACTGAGATAGTGGGAATAGCAGCCTTCATGGTCGTAAACATCATTATTACAGTGTTGTAGAGCAACATTAGAGTTGTTTGCTATAAATGATACGTTTTAAACATTATAGGTTAAAGCGTGGAAATGTTTTAGTGTAAGAAATAGACTGTAGGATGCACCCAAGTGCATAACTTTGATAATAGACAGCCGTACACACGTTGTTTTATAGTGCTAACATTACGCTAACATTACGCTAGCTCAAACCTGAGAATGAGGCGAATCTGTGGAGAAAAATGACCAAATGACTTTTAAATGATTAAATTATGTTTACATCAGAACTTCTGAACATTCAGGGCCTTTAGGAGTTCTGATCCGCCATCGGTTCTGTTATTTTGTACATAAGAAAAAATATAACTTAAATAATATCAGGAATTAAAAAAAAAAAGAAAGTTAATAGCTAGTCTCCATCCAAAGAGTTTTGTACATCAATGTTTTGGTGCTTAAAATTGGAAATTGTAATGTGTAATTTAGTACTTATAGTATAGTATAAGTTTAATACTTATAGTATATACAGCAAGAAACTGCCCAGAGAATACATTCTACTGAATTATATCTATATACATCTTTGTTGGTTTTCTCTTTTTGACATAACCTAAAATCAGACAGGTGTTTATGATGAACGGACCAATAGAAATGCTCCAAAATGACTTGAAAATGCTCCTGTAAAGTTGCTGTTTTGGACATTTGAAGGTCTTTGTGTGACAATGTCAATGTGTATATCACTGCTGTCCAATGACAACCATGTATCTCTGTTTTTTCCCATGGTTTGAACCCTTTAGATGTTCTATACACTGTGTGAGTAGTTCTGGATAAATGGACCAATAGAAATGCTCTAAATTACTTGGAATAAACTCTTATTTTACATTAACGTCCATTCAAAGTTAAGTTTGTTTCCACCTTCTCCTGTAAAGTCACCATTTTGGAGATACAAATTTTTCATTGGACAGCGATGAAATATATAAATGACCAATAAACTTAAACTTAAGAGGTGCTACATGCTGCTGGAACCGCCCCCCACCCCCCTCTTGGACTCAGTACTAGTGCTTATACTGGTTCTAACCAAAAACTGCCCTTCTTTACTAAACCACTAATCCTGAGAATCTGTTCAGGTGTGGAGTTTACAGAGTAAATTCATTTTAGCTGAGTTTGATAAGTTTATTCAGCTTTACCTCGTATTTGTGTTCAACCATCACTGTCTCACATTCTTAACTTTCAATGGAAGTCAATGTTAGAAGATTTCATTCCAAGTCATTTTAGAGCATTTCTGTTGGTCCATTCATCCTCATCCTCATTAAATTTGGTCAAAATGTAAAGAACACCTGCTTGATTCAGATTATGTTAAAAAGTGAAAAAGGACAAATATTGAATAAGGTTTTTGCTTGACAGCGAGGATAAATAAGTAAATTAAAAGTCTTCCAGGTGAGGTTTGCGGTGGGTCCCACCACTGACCCTGGACGAGTCTTCAAAATTGTATCTACATATAACGTTGTTCTTTGGTACAGGACGGTTTCTTGGTATACATACCAGTACAACCGCCAGGTTCACATTATGCCAAAAAGTCAAAAAACGCAAAAAATGGATATACAAGGTTTTTTTGCAAGACAAAAGTGACTTAAGGTCCTAACAGATTAGACGTTCTCACAGTTGGAGATAGTCAGTAAACTCATCGGCTCGTCAGCTTTCTGTTGCCTGTTTTAATGTCAGGACATTTTCAGGGAAGCGGCGCAACAGCAGACAATGCAGAAGAGCAGCGCAGCCCGAGTGTGAAATCTCATTAACTTACTGGCTATCCTAGAAGGTGTGTGTCAGATCGTACAGTTTGCTGCGCCGCATTTTAATGTCAGATATTCTTGGTTAAGTAAGACCAGCACTTTATGGAGCATGGCCGGCTCAGCTAGACCTGTTCTGCACCGCTACAGCATATTTTATGTTCTGTTAAAATGGGGATTGGAAATGTTTGGGCTGCTTTAAAAGTTTGGGCTGATTGATTTTCTGATGGTAAGTTAAATCAGCCATAACATTAACACCACCTGCCTATTATTGAGAAGGTCCCCCTTGTGCCGCCACAACAGATCTGCCTATTCGAGGCATGACTCCACAAGACCTCTGAAGGTGTCCTGCTGTGGTATCTGGAACACAAAGACTAACGTCAGCAGGAGATCCTTTAAGAAGTCCTGTAAGTTGTGAGGTGGGGCCTACATCAGCATTTGGTAGGTACTGGCCACTGCATACCACTGGGAACACCCCATAGGACCAGCCCGATGTTCCAGTTTGACTCTCCAGTCGTCTAGAACATCACAGCTTGGTTCTTGTCAAAATGTCTCAGATTCTTACGCTTGCCCATTTCTCCACCTTCAACACCTTCAAGAACTGTCTGTTCACTCGCTGCCTAATATCTAGATCCCCATCAAAGTTCTTCAGCTTACCTGTCAGTGGTGTTAATGTTATGGCTGATATGTGTATATGTACACTATAAGCAAATAGTCCAGTTGGTTCTTTGAGTCTCGAAGAACCTCCTTTTTAAGAATGTAGGCTGTTCTGCCTGAGCTTTATATCTCCTAACCAATCAGCCATAACATTAAAACCACTGTGAATAACAGTGATGATCTGGTTCCAATGGCTCCGGTCAAGGGGTGGATATATTTAGGCAGCAAGTGAACAGTCAGTCAGGAAAAAGGGGCAAGCGTAAGAATCTGAGACACTTTGACAAGAACAAAACTCTGATGTTCTAGACAACGACTGGAGAGTCAGAACATCTCCAAGACATCAGGTGAGTCTTGTGGAGTGGTTCCTCCAGTATGCAGCGGCCAGTATCTACCAAAACTGCTCCAAGGAAGGACAACCAGTGAAGCTCACAACTTACAAGACTTAATTAAAGGATCTGGTGTCCAGGTCAGAGCTATTTTTATGGCGTGTTTGGGGGGGGGGGGGGGGGTACACAATATTAAGCAGGTGGTTTTAATGTTTTGGCTGATTTGTGTATGATAAGCTTGAAAGAACAGTATTTAGCGGTGAGGAAGTTATCGTTATAAGCAGCAGTTGAACATCCAGGCCCACATCTTTGGGGTATCTTAAGCATCGGTGTTATTTCAGTGGAAACTTCAGTCTGTCAGGATTTCATGTCAGCTAAAACCAGAACTGATAGATTGGCCTGATACGTGTTTCATGTTTGAAGGAACATCACCACGTTTGAACCAGAAAGAAACTGAATGCCTGGGAAAAGCATCAGGCCAAGACGGAGCACGGCCTGTGGATTATTCATGGGTTTTATTCAAACTGGTCTTTGGTGCCCTGTTTTTTTTTATTTTTTTAAGCACTCTCAGCCGAAAGCCCGAGTATGATGTGCCAGATCATCTCATGAGATCAGTCGAAAACGAGCGGTGAGGCAAAGCGACGTGCACTGAGCTGGACCAGAAACAGCTATTAAGATTCATGATACTTTGGAATCAGAGGAGTTTTGCTTAGATAGGGAAGTGAGCAGTGAGGTTTACGCTTCGTGCTTGGGAGCGTATGTGACCGGTGAAATGTCAGAGGTAAGACTGGGCGCAAATGAGTTCTGGCTGAGTCTGAAAAAAAATTGTTAATGAGAGCTCATTGACTGTGTTTACATGCCGACCACTCGGTCCAGGCTGTTGTTGACCAGATTGTTGGAGATACACTGTATGTCCAAACGTTTGTGGAAACCTCTTCTAATGAGTGCATGGATGCACACAAATTGTCTAGACCATGTAGAGAAGTACTGGCACCATGCCTAATGCCGGGTGTGAGCTAGAGGGGTGGTGATCATCCATCCAACACCTGACCTCACTGACGCTCTTGTCGCTGAATGCAACCAAATCCTCACAGCAATGCTTCTACAAAATGTAGTAAAGTGTCTTCTTCCCTTTAAAAATAGAAACTCTTTTTAATACTCTTGATTTCAAAAGAAACGACAGAATGAATGACAGGTGTCCCAATACTTTTGTCCATTTAGTGTAATATATAAGGAAGGAGAAAGAAAATAAGTGGAAAACAGAACTGATTGAAACCTACAGAAAAAAAGCAGGATCCCTAATAATAACTCCCTTCAAGATCTGGTAGACCACCAAAATCATCCCCCTTCAGGTAAACAACACTTGAAGCTTTTATCTTTTTAGAGAAAGAAGAAAACTAATCTCCACCCTCACTTCAGATCTGAGAACATCCATGGATGTTTGTGTCCATCCTTCCACTGCAAGAAGACCACTCAACATGGGTGTGGATCTGAAAGGATGTAGAGCTGATCAAGAAGCTCTAACTGAGACAAACGGCAGAAGCTGCTGCTGTTCTCAGAACAACAGACTGACCACCCCATAGTCCAGACCTCAGCATTGTTGAATGTGGTTGGGAGGACTTGAACAGTAAGAAGCAGAAAAAACTCTGACTTCTATAAGTCTGAACTTTGGAGGTGTGGAGCAATTTCAGAATGCTGATTTCAGAACACCACCACCACCATGTTTAACAGATGAGGTGCTGCTTTGGATCTTGGGCAGGAGGTGAGGAAACATCTCCTACAGATTTCTGCAGAAACACTGAAAGCCAGTCTTCTGAAAAGAAAGGTGTCGCTCTAAACACTCAAATCCCTTTGCATGAAGGTTGAACCTGGGACATGTCCCATCACAGGGCGTCTATATATATATATATACATATATACATATATTTAATAAAAAAAGCACACCTGTTGTAAGGGTGAGTGATTGATAGCCATTTAGGCCGGTTTCAGAAGCTATTTTCAGCAAACACTCGCTGGAGGTGTACTGTATTGATCACAACTATGTGGGTTCAATACCTAGTTCTGCTAAGCTGCTGCTTTCGGGCCTTTGGGCAAGGCAATTAACCCACTCTGCTATGGGGCACCATAGCATGGCCGACCCTGTGCTTTGACTCCAGCTTTCTAAGCTGGGTAAGCATTGTAAGTATGATGGCAACAAAGGTATTTAACTCAAATGCAGTGAAATGCAGAGATGACCTTAACATTCTGCATCTATGGAGCTTTGTAAATGGACAAAAGTATTCGGACGCCTACGTCCTACACCTGCAGAAGATTTAAAGACATCACATTCTAAACCAACAGGCATTAATATGGAGTCAGCCCCCCTTTTCAGCTCTAACAGCAGCAGGTTTGGCGCTCTGTAGTTATTGGAGCTCAGCACTCGGCTCTGACCCCGCTCTGTAGCTTTACGTGGTCTAACTTGCTAAGTTGCTCTCTGTGGTCTCTTTAGAATCACCCATTCTTTCACTAATGCGTGGAAAGGCAGGCTGAATGGCTAGGGACTTGATGTTATACACCTGTGGCAATGGGACTGAACGAAACACCTGAATTCAATGATTAAGAGGTAGCATATGTCCGAATACTTTTGTCCATGTAGTGCACAAGGGGAAATAGAGAAGTTGTGAAGGCAGTGCCTACCTCAGCTGAAGAACGTGCTATGGATCCTCCAGTTGGGACCAGGGCATCTTTTCAGTTAACCCTTTCTTACCTAGTGTCTCTTCTCTTAGTCCGTGTCTTGTCCCCTGAAATGGGTCAGTATGTAGGATTGGAGCTGTTTTCCAGCCCTGTCGAAAAGATGCTGTCGTTACTGTTGGATGTGCCGGACTGTGGGATAGATTCTGATTGAATGTGCTGACTTCTGGAACTGGAATTTACATCACAATGGGAGCCTTTACTGATTTACAGTAGAAAACATAATAGTTATACATCGTATGACATCATAATAACAAAGATCTGAGAGTCCTGAGTTAATAAGCCAATGGGAATTGGAAAAACTGAGCTCAGCTGTGTTTGCTGTTCACATGAACCAGAGATGCCGGAGCTTTGCTTCTGAGTGCCGAGGCTCAATTAACCCCTGGCTATAGTTACTTTAAAGCATGGGAAAAACAAGAATGTGCTATATTTGGAATCTCAGCCCATAAAACAACACCGTTTTCACTGTTAATTGCAGTGTTTTAGTCCAGTCTGTTCGTTGTGGTGTTACTGCTACCACTCTCAGTGAGCTGGAGAGTCTTTGTAAACATCAAATACTTCAGCTGCATCCGGAATAGGGCCTGGGGGTCACAAGTTTGAATCCCGGGCCATTCCGCTTTGCCATCAGCAGCCGGAGTCAGAGAGAGCGCGACTGGCTGTGCTTTCTTTGGGGGTGGGGTTGGGGGGGCTCGATGGCGCTCTCTCCCCTCATCACTCTTAAAGCGCTGGTGGCCGGCACAGGCGTCTGTTGGCTGGAGTGGGTGAGCTGGGAGCCCGACACTTTCCTCCGAGCGTGTTGGCTGCTTGGTGATGCCACTTCGGTGGCAGTTGGAAAAGAGGCGGTGGCTGGCTTTGCATGTGTCGGAGGAGGTAGTCCTTACCCTCCTAGTGTCGGGAGCATTGCTAGTGCTAGGGGGTGCTACGAAGAGCTGGGGGTTAATTGGCAGAACCAAACTGGGAGAAAAAAGGCTAGCCAACCATTTACATTTACTAGCCTAACATTCTCAAGACTAGGGATGCACCTGGGCCAATGCTGATATAAATATTTATAAATATAAATATTTATAACATGTAGAAATTGGGATATAATCCAGCTGGATCAGCATCACTGAGCAATCTAACCGTTATTTTCTGTACAGTTAGAAAAGGAGGGCTCAGTGGTTTGAGCGCTGGGTTATTGATCACAAGGATGTAGGTTCAATTTCTAGGTCTGCTAAGCCAACACTGTTGGGCCCTTGAGCAAGGCCCTTAACTATCTCTGCTCCAGGGGGCTGTAGTATGGCTGACCCTGTGCTCTGACCCTGGCTTTCCAAGCTGGTTAAGCATTGTAAGTATAATGAGAGGAATAGACCACTCTGTGGACGGACATTTTTGGACAACTGCTCACTCATTATTTCTTCCAAAAAGAGTTTATCCTGCTTCTGTTGGAGTAACTGTCTCCACTGTCTAAGGAAGAAGGTTTTCTACTAGATTTTGGAGGAGGAGCACTGCTGTGAGGATTTGATTGCATTCAGTGACAAAAGTTTAAGTCAGGTCTGGATGTTGAATGAGTGATCACCACCCAACCCCATCACCCCCAACTCCCTAACTCATTCCAAAAGTACTGGATGGTGCTCCACCATGCATCATTCCAGAGAACACGGTTCTTCCACTGCTCCACAGCTCAGTGCTGGGGGGCTTTATACACTTCTCTAGCACACCTGGCATAAGTCATAGTGCCCATACCAGGTGTGGGCTACAGGGGTATAAAGCCCCCCAGCATTGCTCTGGGATGATGGATAGAAGACAGTAGGAGCTGCTTTCCGTCTCCAAGGAACGCACTGTAGTCTGTATTTATTTGGAAATGCGTTCTCATAAAATCCAGGAGAACATTTTGCATTAGTCATCTTTGGACAGTCTCCCATGAGGCTTTGTCACGATCGCCGCGATAGAGCGCAAAAAGCGACGCTTGTGTCGCGGACCTACTCCCCAGAGAACGCACAAGCCCAAATGCACAGTCAAGTAGAAGTGAAGTCACCAGAGATTTCATTGTTTTGCATAACAGTCAACCGCAGTGTGATATTTGTGTGGGTCTGTTCGGTCGGTCTGTTTGATGGCTGAGCAAAACTGTAAACAGATCTGATTAACGGTGTAAATTAGCGAAACGAAAGCATGTTCACATTAGTGCTGGCCTTAGTGCATTACTAAGGGTTTTAGTACAGTGCTGGTTGCTCTGTACAGAGGTTTTAGGCACAAAAGCCCATTATTCTAGATCATTTCTCTCAGCAGTACGAGGGTTTTCACTGTAGAAACTTCAGATCCCATCAGAACAGATGCAGAGAAACATAAATCCAGTAAAATGAATGAGAACTTAGAAGTAAGTAAGATCTTGTGAGCTAGTCTGAGGAACAGAGCTTGGATCCAGATTTCTCCTGGTAGTTTATCGTCTAAACCTGTAGGTCGCCGTACAAACCACTGAAGATGGGTCGAAAATGAACGTGAAAACACCCTTAACGACAAGTGTAAACAGAATCGGGTCAAAGTAGGACGAATCAGGCCCAAAGTGGCTCCGATTCTCACAATTGGACATTTTTCCTGCTGCATCGCCTTCAACAACTGCCTTGAGAAGATCCACTAGAACCAGATCATCAGTATTCTTCATAACACCTGTCAATATTTTCTGTTTTAACGTTATGGCTGATCCATAAATGACTCATAGTATTTGGGAGGAACACGCAGATGAATTAATGTCGATTAATCACAATTAATTAAACACGTTAATGGTTTGACAGCCATGTTTTGTTGTTGGCAGACATATCCGTGAACTTTTCAGAGCATGACTTCAGCTAGAAGAGCAACAGCCAACAGCAAAGAAACCAGCAAAACACTGGAAAACACAGCAATTTCTGGAGCTTGTGTGACACCAGTGTGGAGAGCAGCGTCGTGTGATTGGCTGTCGATCCGTCTTGCCTCCGTATCCGAGTAAGATGTAATGAACTCTCAGCCCAACAGTTGTCATGGGATAATGAAGAGAATCATGTTCTGTGTAGTCACCTTGGGACTCGTTAACAGATGTCATGCTATCCCTTTTGTGTGCATTAGGGATGCCCCACTGATTGCAATTCCGGATATCTGAAGCAGGGAAAATGCACTACTCCACCTAACTTCATTATCTCCTGTGGCAAATGTGATGGATTTAGTCACACTGCCGAAACGCTGTTTTGACTTCCTTATCAAAAAGCACACAGCGCTCTTAACGTGGTGCTGAATCTCAAGTGAGAGCCAGCAGTGATGTGTTGCTCTTAGCCGGCTGTTTATGTAACTACAAGCCTCTATTTCTGAAAATGCTCAGATTTGGAGTTATGACTACTTTGATCATTTCTAGGCTTCTGTAAAGAGCCCTGCTTTTTTCCCTTGTGGATTATTTCTTTATTATTGAGGTTATAGTTAGAATTCAATATGTAAACACACGTGTGTAGATATTTGCCCAAAACACTCACAATTTAGTGTGAAGATGACCAGTGTTGACCATCTCTTCTTACACCGACCAGCCATAACTTTAGCACCACTGACTGCTAAAGTGAAGCACATTGATGATCTTCATTTACAGCGGCTCCACCTGTCAGTGGGTGGGTATATTAGGCCGCAAGTGAACAGTCGGGTCTTGACGTTCTTGATATGTCGAAGCAGGAAAAATGGGCAAGCAAGAACCGAACTGTGATGTTCTAGACAACGACTGGTCAGGCAATTTCTTGTGGGTGTTTCCAGCGGTATGCAGTGGTCAGTACCTTCCAAAAGAACTCCAAGAAAGGACAACTGTTGAACCGGCATAAGGCAGGGTTGTGGGCGCCCAAGGCTCATTGATGCTCATGGAGGTCCCCCCCTTCACAACTTCCCCCTCACAGGACCTGATTAAAGGACCTGCTGCTAACTAAAGTCTTGGTGCCAGAGACTACCGGAGATCTTTAGAGGTTTTGTTGGGCCCATGCCTCAAATGGTTAGATCTATTGTGGTGGCACGAGGGGGACCTACTCAGTATTAGGATGGTAGTGCTAATGTTATGGTTGTTTGGTGTTTTTATGATTCACCTCATGACTCTGATTCATGTATTCATTGTATTAAATGACTGATTTCTCCAGCCTGTTACTGAATGAATGAACCGTTCCACCTTAAATAGTGCAGAAGCTAGGGTTATTTTAAGGTGGAATGTAGATGCATTGTTACGAGATGAGTGCACAGCTAACCTTGTTTATATCTTTACATTTTATGAACAAGCAAATGGGTCTCAAATGAGAGTGTGTGGCCAGTATGACTGGTAAAGTGCCATTGATTAACACAGGCGTCGCTGGCAGATGAACTAGTGGAATTACAGCTGATTGTTGGGTCACGTTTGAAGCTGAATGTCCTCACCAACCAGGGACCAGCCTCTTCCTTGCTTCTTCGTCTTCAGTCTATTCGCAGCCTCTGAGATGATTTCCATGCTGGGAATAACGAGCTAGCTTCTTCTCGCAGCTAGCTGGAGAAGACTCCAGGCGTTTCCGGTCTGGAGTGGCATCGACAGAGATGCTGTTCTCCTGATTACAGTCAGAGGAGCCTCAGCTTGATTGTGAAGCTGCTGATTTAAGGTAGAAATCGTTCCATAGTGTTGTTCCAAGAGAATGGCGGAAATCATGTTTGAAGCCGAGTAGAAACTTATTAGCGTCCAGCGAGGCTTATGGAATTCCTCTGGAAGAAAAAACAGCGTGATCAGCACTTTTCAGAGCTTCATCCCCAACCTCAGACCATCTGAAAGATATTTTGCTGAAGAGCTCCTTCATCTACATAAGCTCCCCAGCTCCAAAACCAGGCCGGTAATGTAAGAATATCTCTCTCCGTTAGATTTTCTTCTCCCACGGTTTCAAGCAAAGCTCTTGGGTGTAGCGAATGTGGGGGAAACAACCCAGCCAGCAAGCTCATGTGGGGCTCGCATGGGTGACACATGGGCTAGGTGAGTTGCATGTGGGCATGGGCTCTGAGTGGGTTTGTACATACTATTGTTAGCGGGACCGAGGTGGGATTCCCAAATGAGCCACATTGGTACAGCCCACCCTAATCTCACATGGGTCTCATCTAGGCCCCGTATGCAGTGTACAACTCAAATGAGACCTATGTTTAACCCCTCCTGTCCCGTCACTGACCATGGTGGGCGTCTGTATGTGGGTCCAACATGGGACCATACAGGCCCCACATAGACATGTTGACTGGGAAAGTGGTTTCTTCTATGGCATCGCTCAAAAAAAAAAGCCTTAATTGTTAAACAAAAGTAAAAACAGCGTGATCAGCACTTTTCAGAGCTTCATCCCCAACCTCAGACCATCTGAAAGATATTTTGCTAAAGATCTTCATCTACATAAAAAAAAAGTAATAATATCTCTCTCCGTTTGATTTTCTTCTCCCACGGTTTCAAACAAAGCTCTCGGGTGTAGCCAATGCGAACCGGCAGGTTTTCCGACGACAGAAAGTCTACTTAAGCTCAATTAAAGCAGCCATGGAATGAATTCTCTGTGGAATAATTATCTAAAGATGGCAAGGCAAGTGTTCAGTTGTGTAAGCGCTGCGAGAACGTGTCGGTCTTACATCTGTAACCAAGAGCAACAGAAGTGTCCGGAGCTTGTGTTCTTTCCTTTTTCCCCCCATCTTATTTTTTTTATTTAATTTTTTTTCCATCGCCTGTCACAGTCATTCCGGACTAAATCGGTGCGTACCTTTGAGGGTGACGAATGGGACATCATTCATTTGATATCTCATCACAGTCCCACTTCACGGCTGCACGGTTCAGCTTTACTCTGAAGAAGCGGCAGACGTGACACAAACATGCACATACATACACTATTTGGACAAAAGTATTCGGACACCGGCTTTGAGGGTATTAAAACCAATTTATACTGCTTTTGCTGGAGTCACTGTTTCTTCTGTCCAGGGAGGAAGGCTTAGGAGGAGCATTGCTGTGAGGATTTGCATGGAGCACCTACCATCATTCCAGAGAACACAGTTCTACCACTGCTCTACAGCTCAATGTTGGTGGGCTTCATACCCTTCTTTAGAGCCCACACCTGGCTTTAGGCATGCTCCAGAGAGTCCTGTTCTATTGGCGCCGCCTCTCTACAGGGACCAGACAAGCTAGGTGTGTGCATTTGAACATCTGTGTCAGCGGTAGGTGCAACTCAAAGTTCGAAGGGGTGTCCACAAACATTTGGACATGTAGCGTGTATACACACAGCGAGGGTGGAAAGCGTACCCGTGTGTATAACACACTGTCACTAGCCCCCCTTGCGCATCAGCGGCTGGGTATTTTTAGCGTATTGATCGACTCGGCTGTTTTGCCCGGCGCTCAGTAAGAGAGTGCTCCTGCAGTACATATTAGAATGTCACGAGAACAATCTCAATTTTCCAACACAAGATTTCGGAGCAAGACCCCCACCTTCCCTCCCGCTCTCGCATTACACGCGCTGCAGCTGCAGGGCAAATTTATCGCATCCGTTCGCCGAGCTCGTGGGCTTGGAACAGCAATCAGCACATTTGACAGCACACTGCCCTATAGCCCGCAGACATGTTGCTGCAGTGTTGGATTTGAGGATTTGAGGTAAGCAGACCTACCTCATATTAATGCTCAGCGAGGTAAGGAAGGTGAGGGCCACGTATCACTGAGCGTTCCTCCCGAAATCCTGAAAAAGGCCCTTAATAGACAGTTTATCCCCACTTTGCTGCAGTAACAGCCTCTACTCCTCAGAACATTGCTGTGAGGAGTTGATTGCGCTCAGCCACACTAGAGCATCAGTGAGGTGAGGTACTGACAAATCCTGGCACTGACAAACAACCCAGACAGCATGCTCATGAGGGGCTTGTATGGGTGGAACGTGGCCTAGGTGGATTTCAGGGCTCTGAGTGGGTTTGTACATACTATTGTTAGTGGGGCCGAAGTGGGCTTCCCAAATGGGCCACATTGGTAGAGCCCACCCTAATCTCGCATGGGTCCCAACTAGGCCCCGTATGCAGTGTACAACCCAGATAAGGCCCATGTTTAACCCCTCCTGGTCCCATCACTGACCCTGGAGGGCATCCATACATGAAACCCGAGGACAAAACTTTCTGGTTGCCAGTTGGGCTCCCCTTACAGGCCCCACATGGTCATGTTGACTGGGAAAGTGGCTCTTCTATGGCCTCTTTCAAAGAACCACCCTTATTTTTAAGGGTGCAATTCATCTCAAAGGTACTGGATGAAGCTCCTTCACTCAAGGGAACGCAGCTCCGCTGTTCCGCAGCCCAGTGGCTAACCCTATATCCCATAACCCTCTAGCAGATGCTTGGCTTTGGACATGGTCTCATGTGCGGCTCCCGAGCATCCTGTCTTATTGTGAATGCTCTACAATGAGGATTTAACAAGCTGTGTGTACTATGGAACCCTTGTACACAATATGGCCAAATGTTTGTGGACACCTCTTCTGAGGAATGCATTCAGCTGCTTTACGTTACACTCATTGTTGACACACATGTGCAAATGCACACACACAGCTTGTCTGGTCCCTATAGAGAAGTACTGCCAATACAACAGATAAACATGAACCTATTGGCATCATGCAGCCAAATGCCAGGTATGGGCTAGAGGGGTATAAAGCCCCTCTAAAGACAAACTTTGCACGATCCTCCAGTCCTGTGACTCTGCCTTTTCACTGGCTGAGATAACATTAAGGTACTGATGCACATCTGGGCATGTCACATCAATAACCAAATTTCAATAAACCAGGGAAATTGAGTTTTCCATGATTGGGGCCTTTAAAAATCAAATTAGTTCAAGCAGATTAACTTTACGATCCGTGTGAAAATGTACACAGTATGTTAATGACTGAGGGTGGTCTTGTATACATCCTGGGCAGCAGAAATGTTTGTTTAGTCTTTAATTCATGTCTTTATTTAACCTGAAGGAAGGAAGGCGTCGGCTACTGGCAAAGAGCAGGTCAGCGAAGAGGCAAAGCAGTATCTCAATTTGCTCTTGTAATTTATTTAGTTTATTATTTAGTTTCAGAAGGTCTGTTTGAGTGTGGCCTGCAATTTAAATATTTAAATGAACTGAAGGACTTTCTTCCAATCTGCCCAACCGGCTGACCCTACAAGACTGGAAGTCTGTGTGGGAGGCTGCTTGTGTATGTACACTGCAGAATCTCAGCCATATGAAGGCTGACTTTATCATCCAGCTAAAGGAGAAGGGATCGTCCTAATAGACTTTTAAAAGAAGCCAGTTGGAAGAGACAGCCAGATACCTGAAGGTATGAAGAATTGACAATCTGAAAACCTGAAGATTTGAATACTTGAAGACCTGACAATCTCAAGACCTGTAGACCTGACAATCTGAAGACCTGAAGATCTAAAACCTGGCAATCTGAATACCTGACGATCTGAAGACCTGAAGACCTGAAAATCTGAAGACCTGAAGATCTTACAATCTGAAGACCTGTGAACCTGACAATCTGAAGACCTGTAGACCTGAATACCTGATGATCTGAAGACCTGTAGACCTAACAATCGGAATACCTGACAATCCGAAGACCTGTAGACCTGTAGACCTGACAATCTGAAGACCTGAAGATCTAAAACCTTACAATCTGAAGACCTGAGAACCTGACAATCTGAAGACATGTAGACCTGAATACCTGACAATCTGAAGACCTGTAGATCCATAAACCTGACCATTAGAGTACTTTATGATCTGAATACCTGACTATATGAAGACCTGAAGATCCATAAACCTGACCATTTGAATACCTGACGATCTGAATACCTGATGGTCTAAAGACCTGACGATCTGAAAAACTGACAATTTGAGTGTCTGATGATCTGAAGACTTAAAGATCTAAAAACCTGGTAGATCCATTAACCTAACAATGTGAATATCTGATGATCTAAAGACATGAAGATCTTAAGCAAATACTATCTGAAGAATCACTCCACTATCCTCTTCCTTTGTGGGTTCAGATTCACTCCACTCTGATCCACAGTGAAGCTCGCCAGACATCCTTTCAGAGCTCATAACGGCTGCATTTGCTGAGAGCAGAGTTTAAAGAGCCCTACAGTGGAAGGTACTCTACAGACTCTCTATGAAAATGTACAGTTAAAGAAAATTCCTCTGCAGGGACGAGCCGGAGAACACTGAACACAGCTCTACCTTGAACTTTTTTTCCCCTCTTTTTATTTTTTATTTTTTCAACACTGTACCGCGTTCTCGCTTTCTCCTCATTTCCTATTCTCCACGCTTGGCTGTCCCTGTCTCTCATTCCTCGGAACGTCTGCCCGTTTCTCCGTATTTTAACACACGCCGCTCTCCCCATCACGGGGCTGAGTGGGGACGGAGGGCCAGGAAGCACAGGAGGGCCTGTTTATCAGCACAGCGACAGTGTGGTTTCACAAACGCCGCTAATTACACGGGGATAAAGCCTTGTTTATCACCCGGCTTACGAGACACGAGTTAATTGCCTCGGCTTGTCATCCCTCCCTCTCTCTCCCTCTCTCTCCCTCTCTCTTTTCTCTCTGGTGTTCTGAGTCCACTCTAGCCTCTGGTTGTTGCTCCTTGCTCTCGCTCTCTCTGTTTTCACTTCCCTCAGAAACCCTATTTGCTCACATGGCAACTGCAAGCTAGAAAGGAACTGAACGCTGGCTAGGCCTGGTTCTACAGACCTCTTCAAGGTATCACCAAAAACGATCCATTCAGAGCCTCCTGCCCCCAAGCAAGCCTTGCTGTAAGTAGTGAGGTAAGGCCTCCATGGATCTCATTAGCAAGCCTTGCGTACCCATGACCCGGTGACCAGTTCACCAGTGGTCCATCACAATTTGGCCCTTGGTCTTCACCTCAGTCCATCTCCAGCACTTCAACTATAAGAACCTAGTGTTGAGTTAGCATCTAACATACATCCAAGACCTTGACAGATGCTGTTGGAATCAGGGCCTGGAATTTGGGCCTCTCCCGCAGTAGAACAAGCCATATTTGGTCTGTATGACCCTTAAGGCAGTGGCAGTTCAGTTCAGCATGATAAGGTGCTCAGGTCGGCTTCTCTTTCCTTGCTAATGGAAGCTGTTGTTCCTCACACGCTGTTGACTGTTGAGAATAACTCATAATGTTTAGACTTCAGCGTACACAGATATAACGGGAAGTAAATGAGGAGCGATTCCAGTTCCCGCGTGCATGGGACGGAAGAACCCCAGCACAAATTACAGCTGCCAATCAAGGCCGGCACCGCCGAAGTGAGCTGCGGAAGGTCTTGTTTTGTGAATGAATGCGTGATTGGAAGAGGCCCGTAAATAACAGGCTTAGCGCTGACGGCTGCTGGGATGATTGAAGAGGAATAATCGGTCACCACCAGCAGGCTACTTGGAGCTGAGGAGGGCCAAAGGGCAGAGGCCACGCTGAGCTGTGTTTACACCCGTTTCGGGTGCCAGGCTCTTTAGGAGGAGGCCAGCATACCGGCACAAAGCAGATCACGTTGCTCACTTCTCATCTTTGCATCAAAACTGTGAGGGCTGTAATTTAGACACGGGTCTAAATGATGCTATGCTACAATAGAAGCCTATAATGAAATCAGCTGAAGCCGTAGTGGAACCGCAACGTTACACTGTGGTGAGAGCTTGTCTCTTTTGTATCTCACATTGAGATATATTCATACATTATTTCTATTGTAGACAGTCATGTTGTGGGATAATAATAGCAGCGTGCTAAAATACCACATGTACAGTACTTCAGTTATTACTGAATAAAAACAAGAAAAAACAGGCAAGCCTGGTTTTGCTGGACGTCGAATTGTCAATGGCATTTCAACAACAGGGAGTTTGGGACCAAAATATCTGCTCTTTATTTTGAAAAAGGTTCTGTGGCATTTGGTATTGATTTATCAATGCTGGGTCCCCAGCTCCACCGTACCAGCCAGCCAACACTGCTTCAAGAGTGATTGCTCAAGAGGAGAGAGCGCCATCTACCCACCCAAAGAGATCACAGCCAATTGTGCTCTCTCAGACTCCAGCTGCTGATGGCAAAGCAGCATTGCTCGGGATTCGAACTCAAGACCCTCAGGCCATAGTGGCAGTGCATTAGGCCACCGAGCTTGAAGATGTAGACCACATATTGACTACTGTTTAGAAGTGAAGGACCCAGGACCTCAACATGGCTTTTGACCAACACCATAAGGCAGTTCTTGCACATGCACACTTCAACAAGGTTCGACATTCGGCCAGTCGCTCACTCGGCCTCATCTAGTCCAGAAATCGTAGCTGTAAAATATGAACATAGCACCAATAGTAATAAAATGCCATAGAAGTACAGTCAATCACTGGAAACATCTGGACACTTTGAGAAGCCTTCTCAGTATTTTAGAAGGAGTACCCATAACATTAAAACCACTGAGGTCAGCTGAAGTAACATTGATTATTATCATCTCCTGTGAAAGTGGAAGGTGGTAAGTGAACAGTCAGTTCTTGAAGATGATGGAGGCAGTGAAGCAGGAAAAAATAATCAAGCGTAAGAATCTGGGACACTTTGACAAGAACCAAACTGTGATGTTCTAGACGACTGGAGAGTCAGAACATCTCCAAAACATCAGGCAGGTCTTGTGCTGTGGTATCCAGTGGTATGCAGTGGTCAGTATCTACCAATTCTGGTAGCAAAAAGGGTTGTGGGCGCCCAAGGCTCACTGACGCTCATGGAGGTCCCACCTTACAACGTACAGGGCTTAATTAAAGGATCTGCTGTGAGCATCTGAAGGTGTCCATATTCCACAAGGTTCCACATGTTCAGAGGTGTTGTAAAGTCCATGCTTTGACAGGTCAGAGCTGTTTCAGCGGCACAATGAGGACCTACACAGTATTATGCAGAGATGAGTTTCCTCGTAGGGATTATTGAAAAGCTAATTCACACAGCAAAGGCAGAACAGCATGTGGCCAAGGCAGTTTTTCTGCAGTCTAATAATGTGAAGACCAGCCACTCATGTCTGCAAGTCTCTTGGCTTATAGTATTCCCATTACCGGATTGAATACATTCATACTTGGAACGCTCCTTCCCAGACATGAATGCTAAGAATGTGTGCGGATATACAGAGCACGCTCTCCGGGAAGATATCAGTGCCCGAAAATACGTAAGCTATTTTCTATTACAAAATAACCTCTAAACTGGCTGCTGCGATCCAACAACTTTTCTCAAATCTCTTAAGAAAAGAGATTTCAGGGTGGGGAGAACTTCTCAGGCCCTGCTAGCCCGGCTAAGCGCTCTTAATTCTCACAGTGTGTGTACAAGGGCGAGGACTTAATAACTGCACAATTGTTGTGGCTGGAAGTATAATGACGGCTGTATCAGGGCTCCCTGTAATCAGGGAAAGGCAGTTGCGCAATAAGAGGCTGCTTTTTATTTACTGCGGCCTCTGCGGCGAGGTACGGAACCCGCAGATGATGCAGATCCTCTGTCGTTCGTTAAGACATCATGTGGAAATTAAAGTGCTCACGGCCCGTAATCCAATTGTGTCTCCGCGTTTCCCCTCCCGCCGTGGCCTGCATGTGATTACTTTAGGGAGCTGTGGTGGGGCAATATTAAAACCGAGCACACACACACACACACACACACATATATATATATATATATATATACACACACACACACACACACACACCGTTAGTGACAGCTTCCACTAGCACCAAAGCCTTCAGACAAAGCTGCAGGGATGGGGGGAGGGGGTTGTGGTGGATGCAACGTCTTAAGTGCTCTCCTGGCAGCCTCGGCCCCTGAAGACGGCGGCAAGCTACGGGTCCAATTTAATGAAGTCGCTTAGCTTAATCAAGGCTAGGTGTGGCAGCTCGAGCGACGGCAGCATGGCTTCAGTGCAGGAACCCATAGCCCATTTTCTCACTCGTCCTCGTCTTGTGCTTGTCTCTGACCCGTAACCCCCCCAAGAAAACAGAATTCCTACAACAGAGCCGCTCCCATACCCAGGGAAAGACTTAAAGGTACTGTAAGTTGTATGTAAACAGTAAATAGTAGTGTTACTGTGATTGAGAAGAAAAAAGTCACGATGAGCCAGATGCCATTTTTCAAGCCTGTTTACCACCCTGTTATTTTACCTCGGAATGAAACACATTCATTTTCCCCACTGTTAGCTCCTCCCCCCCAGGCTTCCATGAACAGATCCCTGCATTCCTGTGCTTCCTCTGATCTCCGCTCTTCTCCTTTCTCCGGTTGGATTAGCGCTAGCTTTTAGCCTTTTTAGCCTCGCTTCCATATCCTCCTGAAGTAGCCTTTGTAATTTGCCTCAAAAGGCTTTCGCTGGTGGTCGGGTTTAAAAACATTTGGGGACCATAAAAGGAACTTGATGGCAATGGGCAAAAGCTGATCAGTACCAAGAGCCCTTTGAGCATTAAGTACGGCTCGGCTCGACCCGACATCCCTTAAAATCTAAAATCTTACGGCTAAATGCCGCAAATGTAAATGTAAATGAAGTGAGACTGGGACTCGGAGTGGTTCAGTGATCTAAAGCGCTGGTTCGGATCCCGGGTCATGCAATTGCCACCAGCAGCCGGATTCAGAAAGAGCACAATTGGCCTTGCACTCTCAGGGGTGGGTTGATGGCACTTCCTCTCCACACCGCTGTCAGTGTGATGTTGGTCAGCACAGATGTCTGTTAGCTGTTGTATCTGAGCTGGGGAGGTGCGATGGCTGTCTAGCGATGTTGTATTAGAAAAGAGGCGGTGGCTGGCTTTCCATGTGTCGGAGGAGACTCCCAGTGATAGGGGGAGTTCACATGAACAGGAATTGGGTAATTGTCCTTGCAAATTGGGCAGGAAATTATTATTTTTTATTGTTAAATTATTAATTAAAAAAAGACGTGAGACTGTTATGTAATAGTTTTGAGGTTTTTGGCATTGGTTCATTTTACAGCTCAGTTTTACTTACACAGGTTTTTGCGTTCACATCTTTTCTGTAGCTAAACTGTAATAATTGTCATTTTTTTATGTTTAATCTTCTCTTAGCTTCTTCTTTAAAGAGCTAAAATCGCTAAAGTCTGATGTCGGAGGCCTGATTCTGCGAAAGCTGGTTCTGAGATCGTCCTGTACTGTACACGGCACCATAGAGATGGCTGTTTGCATAGGCATGCTAACCGCCTGCACCCCTGCATTTAACCAGTGCAGCTCAACGGCTGCATTTCTACACCTATAGGACAGTACATGTGGGATTACTGTAGGATATTTTGCATAAAGCTCAGTTATGCTCATGGTAATGTTACTGGTGTCTTACTGTGGTATGCATGAAATAATTCATTAAAGGAATGATGGGTGGCTTAAAATTCATTTTTTAAAATTTTTTTTTTTTAACCATCGCTGGAGACCGTTACCACGGCAACTCCGATTCACCATCACCAGCCACAAACGTTACGTGCCACTGCATCCAGTGCCCACAGAGTGGCTTATGCACTCAAATCACTGCTTTTATCAGACGTGTAACACTCTGGGGTGGCACTTTGTGTGTCAGCTTGATGAAGCGAGCCTCGGTTTACCACAGAAACACACACAGATCCCCTCAAGCCCGTGCAGGATTTATGCTAGTGAGAATGGAGTGCCGGTGTCAGAACGGCTCCTTGTTATTAATTAATCTTTATTGATTTTGTGGATGAGGCAAATTGATCTTGGGACAACTGAGAGAGATGGAACATCTCTATCAAGTGTCTGAAAGTTTTGCTTTTGAGATCAAGACTTGCTCAGAGGCTGACAGTCAAGTGGATAAGGTGCTAAAGAGACCCGCTAGAACTTGCAGAGCGTGTAGACCTGCTGTATTCCTGCTAATTCTGGGCAATATGTTGTCTGTTGTTGATAGCTTCTTTAAAGAACCGTACAGCTGTGATGGTTCTATGAACCACATTGCAACTCTTTGAAGAACTCTTTGAAGAACCAGCTTCTTTAAAAAGATCTTTGAAGAACATTTTGTTGGTTTTATGTAGCAACAAAAACATGGGTGCGTCGCAATTGTGTCATAATTAGCAATACTAGCTAGTTTTTGAGTATGAAGTATGAAGTGCAGATAAAATAGTCAAAGTGTAGTATACCAATATTCAAGAGCCGTACCCAAAACCAGCGTGGTGTCGATGGATGCTATTATCCCACAATGCAGTGCGAAACAGAAAGGGAGGGGCTACTCACATCTGGAAAAATTTGAACAAAAAAAATGGCGGCTAACGATACAGTTGCAGCGGAAATAGAAGCACTGCAGAACTTGCCGTGATGTATGTTGGCATAGCAACACTTCATCACTTCCTGTTAGTACACTGTTAAAGGTACTAGATCATTGAGGAACCTTTGCAGGGTCTTAAGTTTAAAACTGTAGAGGAAGCGCTTTGAAGAACCTTCAAGGAACCTTTTTCTTTGAAAACCTTTCCTCAAAGGTTCCTCAAGACTGTGATGTAACAGTTTTGGAGTTTTGGAATTGGTCTGTTTTCCAGTTCTGTCTGTTTTTGGTTCTGCTGGGTTTTCCGTTGAGAAGAAACAGTGCTTGAGGTTCACGTAGAGGTTTAGGTTCGTGTACCGAACCGTGTACCTTTTATGACCTGCTGCACGTTTCCTAGAGCCAGATGGTGTCCTGTGTTTACTGGAAGTGCGGTTGGAGCCAGCGCTTACCCGACCTGACCTGTTACCTGCAGAAGTCGAGAACGGTAAGGAGGAGTGAAACATCCAAGCTGAGGATTAAATCCAGTGGCAGAACATTGTTTTGACTTTATGAAGGGGCGCTTCGTGCGGATGCAGTGGAGTGTAGTGTCGTTAGCAGTGGGCGAGTTTGTAGAGGTGGGTGAATGTTGATGCAGATGATGTTGCAGTAGTGACTCAGTAGAATCATATTATTCCTCTTTCCCATTGTGCTTTAGCGGCTCTGCATCGTGAAGCGATTATGCAACAGCTTGACGCTGATGTTCCCCTGAACAAACACCAAGCTGCAGACCTCCTCCATGACCTGTAATGATATAATAATGACACAGTAACTGCATGGTAGCTAATTTACATCCATCAGTGAGACCTCATAATAGGCCAGCCCATTCCCACCCCAGTCTCCGCACAGAACTGCTCATTTCGTTTGTTCAGGGACGTTCTTCCATCTTCCAGAAGGTTCTCGGCGAGGGCTGAGGAACCACACGCTGTAGAGCCTGTGGACTTTCAGTTGCATGTAGAAATGCAGGAAGATCTCAGATCCGTATCAGATAGCTGGAGAATCGACTATCGTCTCTCAGTTAAGATATTACATTATTTCATCCGCAGGAATTCTGCGCGTTCTCAGATCTCGAGAGTGGAGGAGCGTGACTGCTCATGCTCACAAATCTCCAATATTTCTCAAGACTGGACAGGGAAGGCAGCGCTCTGAGCAGTTATTTAATAACAGGCGGTCTGTTGAAATTCAATATTCCCCTCAAATGAATGAATCATCGAACGCAAAGTGCCGATGCTGGTGGCGGTTTTAGACGTACGCTAACTACGCTAAGTTCGGGATAATTTTCTACCTCCTTGTTTTTCCTCCGGAAGTGTGTGACGGGGTGGTTGTGCCTTTTAGCTGAAAAGAAAGAAAGCAAAAAAAGCAAAACAAAAAAAAACCCACTGACCTCTTGTCATTGTTCATTGTCTCCCCTTGGCTGGCCTCGAGCAGCAAGCAATTAGCTCCGTTATCAAGCTAATGTGTTTGTGAAAATTTGCCATTGATTAGCTGCGTGCCATTTTTCAATTAGCGAAATCACACATGCCGCACCATTAGCTCGCAGCCTCACCGGCAGCCAGTGCTGAAGAACGAGGACAATTCCAGATACGGCGTCGCAGGTCGCAGCTCGGTTTTGCTGCACCAAATGAGTTTCTAGTGCCAGCGAGGGAACGGGCCGGGTTGCAGAGTACTCCTCAGACATTAGCACGCTCGCATGCAGATGGTTCAGAGGTTTCTGAAGCAGAGATGTTTCTAATAATGATTTTAAAGCAAAACCCCAAACTCTCTCAGTCTGCTCTGTCCTCTAATCCATACAAAGGGTTCTAGATAGTATTGAAAAAGGGTTGTTTGAATTGTAGCAATCCTAGTGGAACCCTGTATTAGTGCTGTACTGAACCCTGTTTCTCTCGGGATTGATACATTGTCTACAGGGCATTTCCCTCGGTTCTGAACCGAATTTTAACGATGCAAAGAACCTTTAAAAGGTGCCAAA
Organism: Salminus brasiliensis; assembly: GCF_030463535.1. Lineage (NCBI taxonomy): Eukaryota > Metazoa > Chordata > Actinopteri > Characiformes > Bryconidae > Salminus > Salminus brasiliensis. Next base: position 2,889,519 of record NC_132898.1, read on the forward strand.
GGCTGCATTTATAATATTTTATATTTTATTTATAAGTTATCTGATGTATAAACAGCAATTATGTGACTTTGGGTGGACGTTTGGGTGAAAAATGCCCAAAAAGCCCATTTACCACCCTGTTATAGCTACACAAAGGCTCTTCTTCTATTGGCTTAATTTATCACCGAATCTTGCCTCACAGGAGCTGCATAGTGTAGCCTAGCCTAGCCTAGCTTAGCGCTAGCACTGTGTCGAGAACGTCATTTAATTAGAATAAGAGTCCTCTCAGCATAGTGCGAGTTTAACTAACCAGAGAGACTGTAGCTGGTCAGGTGTAAGGGTAAGGGTTTAGCCTAGCATGGATACCCACTCACTACACCGACTTCCTCACGGTGAATGGTGGTCCACCGTTTTCCCCAGCTGCGTCCTTCTCAGTTCTCTGGGCATCCTAGCTTTAGCTTTTAGCCTTTTAGCCTTTTTAGCCAGCTTATACATGTGAATCCATGTGGATACCCGCAATGGTGCTTCCTCCGCTCAGTCCTTCACCGGTCAGCCTAGCTTTAGCTTTTAGTCTTTTTAGCCACGCCTCCAGATTTCCCATGTTGATACCTGCAATGGTGCTTCCTTTGCCTTCACCTTTCTCTGGACAGCCTAGCTTTAGCTTTTAACCTTTTAGCCCTTTTAGCCACGCCCCCAGATTTCCCATGTGGACACCTGCAATGATACCTTCTCCTCTTAGCCCTTTAATTCTTCTCTGGTTAGCCTAGCTTTAGCTTTTAGCCTTTCTTCCATATTTTTCTGAAGTAGCCAATGTGTTTTGTTTGGAAAGGGGCAGGGTTTATGTGTTGTTGTTGTTTTTTTTTTTTGGGGGGGGGGGGGGGTATAACGGGGTCAAGACTGTTATGTAACAGTATGGGAGGGTTTGGAATTGGCCTGGAATTTGGTTCTGCTGGATTTACAATCTGCACTTTCAACAGATTTTAATAATAAATTATGTAAAATAACAAGATGCTTTCACTGTCGTTGATGATAACTGCACCGCAGAGGAGTGAATTCGCTCTATTCTCCAGCTTCTGGCGGCCGTGGACAGAAGAAGGCCTTGTCTTGTCTGAGCGTTCCCCTGAGCTCCGGGGGCGGAGGCGTTTCTCTCTCAGTCTCTCAGGCCTTTCTCGGGGTGAGGGCAGGGGCAGGTTACTGATCAGTCGCCGCAATGTTATCATCACCAACCTTCCCTTCATCTCTCCTCTGCAGTCTGTATTTTTACCTGGAGTGTGGGCTCAAGTCTGAAGCTGTCCATGTGTCTCCGGATTCTCTCTCTCCGGAGGTGACTCTGGGGTTACGTCTCAGAACAGGTGGATGATTCTTGGGTGGAAAAGTATTGCTTTGTTTTGAGGAGATGCTGGAGACGTTCGGAAATGTGTCAGCGGCTGACGTTTTGCCTGGGATCAAAGATGGCATCTGCTATAGCTTTTTCTAAGCCTTGATAGAAGACAAGAAGATAGCTGGCCTAACACTTTCCTGTGAATACCGGCTAGTTTAGCTTTACTGGTCTAAAAAACTCAGGGGAGATGAATGACGTCAGATGTTCAGCTCTCTCAAACCGAAGTGTAGCAAAATCCGAAAGATGGGATCTGATCTAAACACTGTTTTAAAATGGCATAACAGCCTAAAAAATGATGATCATCTTAAAAAAATTGATATTTTACTAAAAATGCTTTCGAAATGTAATCTTTCTGCCGGATTTCCCATGTGGATATCTGCATTGGTCAGCCTAGCTTTAGCTTTCAGCCTTTTTAGCCACGCCCCCAGATTTCCCATGTGGATACCGGCAATGATACCTTCTCCTCTCAGCCCTTCAACCCTTTTCTGGCTAGCTTTAGCTTTTAGCCTTTCCTCCATAATTTCCTAAAGTAGCCAATGATGTTCAGCTCTCTCAAACCTAAGTGTAGCAAAATCCGAAAGATAGGATCTGATTTAAACACTGTAGACACTGTAAACACTTTTAAAATAGCATAAAAGCATAAAAAATGATGACATCATCTAAAAAAAATTGATATTTTACAAAAAAAATGCTTTAGAAATTGAATCTTTCTGCCGGATTATGTCTGATTATTCAACATTATTTAAGCTCAAGCTGATAAATCTGATCTTTTCAGACTAACTCTAGACTCTAGGCCTTCAGTTCAGCGGCTTTTTGCCATGTTTAGAAACTCGTCTGTAAGCGAGTCGCAGCCCAGAGCAGCTCAGAGCTTTGCCCCGCGCCGCAGCCGAACTGACAATTAAGCTTGACGTGGACCTGACGGCTTGAAAGTGCAGTGCTCTGAATGTTGTGTCGGGCCCACACCTCATAACACGCCTCTTTGTCGTCGGCCCCCCGAGAGGCCCTGCCACCGCGTTCCACCCTCCCTATTAATCTCTTGCATTGAGGTCCCAAAACGTGCTCCGAAGACTGCTTGACAAGCTGGCTTTGTAGAGGGAGCCGCTTTGGAAGGAAAGTGCAGAACAAAGGAAGGTCATGCAGGAACCGTGTCGAACCGTACCCTTTCAGAGAGCTGCTGTAATGTTGCTGAGCGAGGAACAGATGGAGAACATCCTTCGGTTTTGTCTTTTAAGGCTCAGCGTGCTTTTAAAGTCCTCTGTTTGTCTCCCCGTTGGCCGAAAGTGAAGTCAAAGCCGAGAGGACAATAACATAAAGGTGCTTTTGTCTCTTTTGTGTCCTCAGATATGAGATCCGGGACACCCACCTGGTGGAGGAGAGCGTTCTGGAGACCCTGAAGGTCAAGGCTGACTTCCTGACCTTCAAGCCCAGGCCCTTCAACATGCGCGAGTTCTACGATCGGACGGGCCACGACATCAAGGACATGCTGCTGTCCTGCTACTACCGAGGGGTCGAGTGCAGCGCGGAGGACTTCAAAGTGGTGAGTCGTCATGTCCGCAGCAGTGCCTCGCTCTGTCCCTCGCTGCCGCGGGTCCGCAGCAGATATCTGAAGAGATTATTTTACCTACAGGAACCTTATTGATCTGGTGCTGAGATAATGAAATGATGAAGGTGCACTTAAGAGACTCGGGCTTTGCTTCCCGGCGGTCCAGGCTGTTGGAAAGGGTCCGCGTGTTGAGTTCAAGCGCCGAAGCTGGAAGCTGAACAGTAAACCCCCATGCTTCTGACAGGATTCCAGCATCGCCGTTTGTTCTGTGTCTCTCTTCTGGCTGCTGGCGTCCTGCTTTTGAGGTTTATTCAGGGGGTTTTGGTCACTGTTGATTGAGACCGGACTACAGATAAACTGTCATTTGCATTTGGTGTCTCGTCATTGGTGGATTAAAACCGAACGATATAGTTTTAGAGTTCAGACACTTGAGCCTTGAAGTACAGCAGTATCCTGTTCACCGCTTTCTTGGACTCCTGGTACTCATGGTGTGGAATTGCGATGCTAGCATGTGCCTCTGCTAATGCAAACATACATTTACATTCAGGGCGTTTAGCAGACGCTCTCATCCAGAGCGACTTACGGAAGTGCTTCACTGTTCGCTCAGAAAATATCCTTAGCTAGTCTCTAGAAGCTCAGATCCAAAAGATACCTCAAGCGAGATGCTGCCAAATACAAGAGTCAGTGTGGAGGACCTAGATACACACCTGAATATCCACCTAAACCAATCATGTAAGACATAAGTGCAATCATAGCCTTGACCAGTCTGGTCTTCAGTCTGCGTTTGAAGATCGTGAGCGACTCTGCTGTTCGGACATCCAGGGAAAGCTCTGGATGCTTGTCTCTCGTGCTTCTTGAAGGATGCTGGGTCAAGCCAAGCCAAGTACTAGAAGCTGAAAGGGCTCTTGGTATGGATCGGGTTGTGACCGTTGCCTCACGGGCTGGTCATTTTTGTCTTTGTAGGCCAGCATCAAGGGTTTTGAGTCTAATGGGGGCAGCAGCTACGGGAAGCCAATGAAAGGGGCAGTGGTGGCTCAGCAGTGGTTAGAGTTGCAGGCTATTAATGACAGGGTTGTGGGTTCGATACCCGGGCAAGCTTGGCCAAGCTGCCACTGTTGAGCCCTTAAGCAAGGCCCTTCACCCTCTCTCTGCTCCCCGGGCCCTGGAGCATTCTGGATCCGTTGCAAGGGCCTGATGGCACACATAGGAAGACCAGCCAGCAGTAAGTAGTCAAGTCTTGAGATGCTTGAGAGACTAAAGAAGCACCTGGGTGGTCTCTCTAGTAAGGAAAGGCTGAATTCTCCGGCATACCCATAATTCATTGCATTTATGGCTTCTCTGGGGCTGTTTATGCGATGCAGTCAAGCTCAAGTGCCCCATTTGCAGGTTAGCAGTAATTATAGACCAGTTATGTAGTTCCAAGCAAACACTAGCATAAACCTGGTAGTCATGACCCTCAGAAATACTCTGTGGTACTTAGTGGTTCGCAACCCTGGCCCTGGAGGACCCCCTACCTGTGTTTCCCCTTCTCCCAACACACCTGATCCACCTAATGAATGGGCTGAAAGTCTCATAATCAGAACCACAGATTCTAATAAAGCACCCAGAGGTAGTTTATAGCGTTCGGTAGCGTTTGGTGAACTACAGCAACAGGTCACCTGTTTCTAAGCTTATAGATCAGATCATTAGATCCATTTCAGCTTCCTCCCGAGAGCCACATTTTGAGGAGTCTGAGCCTCTCTGGCCTTCCCTATCAGACCTCCACTGCGTTTGCTTGATGAACTGAATGAATGCTAGGTTCTGAACAAGCTCACTGTGTGTGGATCTGGAAGACGCTCGGCTGTACGTGCCCAGGTCAGCATGCTTCACTCTAAATGAGGGATTGAGTAGCCTGGCTAATAAGCCATACTCTGAGAGGCTGGCTTTGAAGCCAGGGGCACAGTTCTTGAATAATGAAGTGGTTTCACTTTGGACAGACCGGATGATGCCGTTTAGAAAATAGAGCCTATTGTCTCTCGTCTTGTGGAGGCCTAAGACGCTAACTCTGTCAGTACACTGCATTAGCTTTCCTAGAAGCCAAACAAAGGCCCAATGTCTGAAAGATCCACTGAAGACCATGCGGTCATACAGAAGTCGTCATTGTTCATACAAAGGAGGCCCAGATACAGCTTTCTGAGCATTTTCTGCTTTCCGAGGGCCTTTAGGGAGATGTTGTACAGGCTCAGTGTCATTATAACGTGGCTAATTCACTCTATGTGTGTGAAATTGTGTGGAAAGTGTGTGTGTGTGTGTGTGTGTTGGGCTGCGTTATGCTGATGTTTCTATGGGTTTGTGCTGATGCCGGTGGGGGCTGGACTGTAAGCTAACAGCTCAGCAGAGATCACTAATGGTGTGTTAAGAGTCTCTCCCACAGTGATTCACCGCTGCACGTGTTCTTGACACACACACACACTCACACACACACTCACACAGCCTTGTTTACACATTCTTGCACCTCTCCACAATTTGTATTACATAGTAAAAGGCTTGTGGACACCTGCTCATCCAGGGTTTCCTCTGAAACCAAGCTTATTCGTTTGGAGTTGGCTCATCTTTCACTGCAGCAGCAGCCTCCACTCCACTGGAAAAAGGTACTTGGAACTTTGCTGTGAGGAAGGTTTGATTGCATTCAGCCGTAATAGAGCAGATCAGTTCTGCCACTACAAAAGTATTGCATGGGGTACTGCTACATCCATCATTTCTTAATCCGCTTAATGCTGGGGGGCTTTACACCCCTCTAGCTGGATCCTGGTAAACAAAGGCCCATTACCATATCTCAGGCCGGTTTCCGGACCCGTGTCCGCCTGCTCTGGGAGTTCAGTACATTGGGTCGAGCATGAAAGCTGTTCGCGAGCTCGGGAGCAGGCCAGAGCACCAATGGAAAGTCGGGGGTGTGGGGTTCAATTCTAGTAAACTTTGGTGCGATCTGCTGCACATGTGGATACTCCCCGCACCCGGTGCCATAGATGTTGTCACATGACTGCTTCTTGTCTTTTTAACGGGGTTAAGGTACAACTGCTACGTAAGTTTTTCAGATGTCATCATTTTTAAATACCACAATTTACACCTTACCATACCATTCCCCTGGTCCCTAGTGCATTTATTATCAGTATCGGCCCTAACACATTTTAAATACCATGCTATACAGCATTACAGTTATCCCTCCCAAGCCTGGTAGTGTATCAGTGCAGTGCAATCAGTAATAACCAGACAGAGCGAAGTGTATAGCTACGTCAACGTTGGAGCGTTGCGTTAATTAGCCTGTGTTTCTGCACACCTGTGCTGCCTTATGAAAGTCTGTCACAGTACTATCACCTCATCACAGCAGCAGAAGGGGTTGTATTCTGCGAGTTGTCAGACTAAATCCATTTGATCCAGCTCTTAATTCACCTACACATGCACCTGCGATGCTGGGGTTCACACTGTGGCCCCGGTTGCTGCGTGCTCACCGCTATTGTTTACACAGCCTTTGATCGATAGAAAAGAGAAAGGGCCGTGCTCGCTGTTAATTTTTCACTGCGAGAAGGTGGCGGGGGGGGGGGGGGGGGGTGTGGGGGGGGTGGAGGCGGGTGGGTGATGGATGGTTTTGGGGCCTACAGATGGATATGTGAAAGAGTGGGTGGGGGTGTTATGACAGACTGCATTATAGCCTATAACCATCAGCCATATGCGTAGCTCACACACACACCCACAGCCTTGGTGTTCAGTCCAGTGCGGGAGCTCTGTGCCTTGTTCTAGATGTACATGGTAACATTATGAAATTACAACCAGTCAGTATGAACCCCTGTACGGGCGATTCGTCTGTTGGGGTCTCTTTTGAAGCCTTTTAATTATGTCAGGACAATGTGTACATGCTTTAATGAGAATTAAAGAATTAAAATAGTTTATTTATTTTATCAAAACTCAGGTGCATCGTCCCTCACAGTAGTACACACTCTCTGTTTACAACATTGCACTAGTTTAAGCTGTTAAATGTACAGGTTTGATATAATCTGAATGTTTACATTATTTACAAAAAGTTCGATACTGATGTCTTGCAACCGAACTGACTAAAATGCTGTAAAAATGAGGAATTTTGACTTTTTAAACAGTTAAAAAGAGACTGATTGTGAAACTGAAGACCTGTCATTACCGCCACAGCTAGTTGTATGTCGGCATTGACAGTAGAGTGTTGCATTAATGACTGTTTTTGCTTTTTTCAAGATGCGGGTTTTTTCCTACGCTAAAGAGTAGAAGGAAAAATTCGCCCCAGGATTTAGCTCCCACTGCCTGGGCAATATTACCGATATTACAAATATATAATTAGTATATCATAATTATCAATATGTATGTATATATATATATATATTGATGTTTACAATATATTTCCCAGTCCTACCTAACAGCGTAAACGGTAATGCGTTGAGTAAGTCTTTCTTCATGATCTGGAGAAAGTTGGGGCAGTGGTGGCTCAGCAGTTAGAGCTATTGGGATATTGATAACAGGGTTGTGGGTTCGATTCCCGGGCTTGGTAAGCTGCCACTGTTGGGCCCTTGAGCAAGGTCCTTTACCCTCTCTGCTCCTGGGCGCTGGAGTTGGCTGCCCACCGCGTGTACTCACTGCCCCTAGTTCACTAGTGTGTGTGTGTGTGTGTGTGTTCACTACCACAGATGGGTTAAATGCGGAGGACACATTTCACTGTACAGTGACAAATACGTGCACCTTTACCTTTTTAAATACACAATTAAATATCTCACTTTTCCAAACGTCTCTTCCAAAATTCTCTCTCACGGCTCACATGCCTTTGTTTCCATGTTTACGACATAAATCAAAAGAGTGGTACCTTTCATCCCTAAACTGCTTACAGAAATCACAGGCTGTTGCGGTAATGACGGTAATGTTCTGGGTGGTGATGTATTTATTTTTTAATAAAGCCCCGCCTCCGCAAGCTCATTATCGACTCCCTGACGTCCATTTTCGCCCGAAGTCAAAACGTGCTGAGAGGACAGGAGCGCGGCTGAAACTCGAGGTGGAGCTACATCTACTTTAGGTAAAAGGACCGTCTGGCGTCGCCTGCCGAACGAACGGCCCCTGAAATCAGCTCTCGCTGAGCGACGTTAAGCTCTGCGGCTCCAAACAGGTCGAGAAAAACAGCAGGATCACTTTGTCTCCTTTGTTTCAGCTCAGTGTAAACGTCTCACCGCAGAGTTTTTTTTAGACAATTGGGTGGCAAGTAGCTGAGCAAGCTCTCTTTCAAAGGCTTTTGCCTCCCTTGTTCCTTTTCTTCGCCGGCCTTCAGATGTCTCATTCTGACTGATGCGGCTGGCTCGAGTGCATGCCTGATGTGATTGCTTTGACGGACAATTCATTGAACAGGGCTCAGCACTTTGCAGAGCGCGTGCCCCCCAAAGATCAAACCATGGCAAATCTCTCCAGACCTTTGATTCTGCTCTTCACTTCCTCCCTTCGTCTGAGACGAAAGGACTCTGGATTTTTAGTGATTCGGAAAAATAAAAAAGTGAGCAATTTCCTGACCGCTCTCTGGACTGCTCTCTGGACTGCTCTCTGGACTGCTGTCTCAACCACTCTGTCGACCACTCTCTCGACTTCTCTCGACCGCTCTCTCGACCACTCTCTTGATCTCTCTCTAGACCACTCTCTCGACCGTTCTCTCGACATCTCTCGACCGCTCTCTTGACTGCTCTCTTGACCACTCTCTCAACCTCTCACTCGACCGCTATCTTGACCATGCTCTCGACCGCTCTCTCGACCTCTCTATAGACCGATCTCGTGACTGCACTCTCGACCACGCTCTAGACCGCTCTCTTGGCCGCTCTCTCGACCTCTCGCTCGACCTCTCTCTCGACCGCTCTCTCGACCGCTCTCTCAACCTCTCTCTCGACCGCTCTCTCGACCGCTCTCTCGACCGCTCTCTCGACCGCTCTCTCGACTTCTCTTGACCACTCTCTCAACCTCTCACTCGACCGCTGTCTTGACCACGCTCTCGACCGCTCTCTTGACCGCTCTCTTGACCACTCTCTCAACCTCTCACTCGACCGCTATCTTGACCGTTCTCTCGACCTCTCTCTCGACCGCTCTCTCGACCGCTCTCTCGACCGCTCTCTCGACCTCTCTCTCGACCTCTCTCTCGACCGCTCTCTCGACCGCTCTCTCGACCGCTCTCTCGGCCGCTCTCTCGACCTCTCTCTCGACCTCTCTCGACCGCTCTCTCTCAACCGTTATAACTGATGTTTTGGGAGAATTTGCCTTTTTTACTTGTGTTTTCTTCTCTAAACATTTGCTTTCAGGCCCACTAAAAGGGACGGGAGGGAGAAAATTGCTGTCCTTTTGTGAGTTTTAGGCAAAGCCGATTAGTTTCCGCTCCCAATAAACAGCTTTTGAGACCTGCCAGATTTTTCTCATTCAGTTCAGTACAAAGACACCCTACTTTTTCTTCGCCTGGTAGCCTCTCTCAGAAGACTTCCTGAGGAAAGTATTTGCATACAACCACTGTTTCCCCCAAAGACACCAACTCGGGTTGCCATATCTTCGAGATTGTATCGTCAGCCTAACTGAGGAGCACGGAGTTGTCCACATTGATCTACAAGCTCCACACGGTCCTAGAGGAAGGGATCAGGAAACAAGGATAAGCTACGCATGGCTTCCTTTACTCCTCCGAAATGCATTGTTAGGTCCCTTTGTCCGAGTTCAGGCCTGCGTGTACCCTCAAGTGGATTGAGGGGAATGAAAGTATGTGGAGAAGACGCCAGGCATCGTTTGAAGGATTTTGGGGGAGGTTGGCAATATGTGTCCGACCGTAATTGGAGACAGGCAGTCTAAGAAGATATGGGTTTTTCATGTAGTTCATGGCAGTGTATATATTACCTAAGTTCTACCTCTGTGTGTGTGTGTGTGTGTGTGTGTGTCCGTATCTCTGCTTGAGAGCTCTCCTCAGTACACTGACGCCTGTGTGTAATGTAGATGGACGTTGCCGTGGATGTCATCGTGAACATGCTCCTCAAAAACCCTTATTTTGCTGTTATTCGAATGTAATTGTATAATTGCATATTAATTACACTATATTGACAAAAGTATTGGGACGGCTGCTCATTACGCATTCATCTGATTTAAGTTGCACCCATTGCTGACAATGGGCCAATACAACAGAGCCCTCTGGAGCAGATAAACATGAACCTCTTGGCACCATGCTGCCTAAAGCCTTAAGTGGGCTAGAGGGGTAAAAAAAAAAGCTCTTGGTGATCTTCCCAAATCCTGACCTCCTCACTAATTGTCGCTGAATGCAATCAAATCCTCACAGCAGTGCTCCTCCAAAATCTAGTAGAAGGCCTTCTTTTTTCCCCTGGACTCCAACCAAAGCAGGATCAACTCTTTTTAATTCCCTTGATGTCACAAGGAACAATGAAAGAGTAGGTGTCCCAATACTTTTGTCCATACTGTGTGGATACTGATATTGCTTTTATCTCAGTGATTTATGTGGGATGGCAGCTTTTAGATGGGCTGGTCAGGCAGGAGGGAGGTTGGTCTCCATCACAGCTCTTGTGCTGACATGAATCTTACTTAGCGGTTGCACAAGCTTTTAGCTTGCCGCTAGTGCTCATCTCTCAGACCACTCTGCCTTTTGTGGCTAGTGTGTAGGTAGCAGAGGTTGGCCCAAGACCAGCAAAGAACCCTCTCTCTTTCTAATGAAGGACTGATTCATGCTTCTATGTGCGAGAGAAATTAATCCCCATTAATATTAATAAATAGATTGGCAAACCTTTCCAAGGCCCAGCTATCCCGGAGGGTCTCGTAAAAAATCATTCCAAATTATAGAGACACTCGGATTGAGATTCATGACCTAAGCTTAATTACAAAAAGACTCACAGCAAGACACTACATGTCCAAATGTTTGTGGACACCCCTTCAAATTAATGCAAAGTTTTCATTGTTCACAGATGGTCAAACACACAAGCACACCCAAGTACTGCCTATAGAATAGGACTCTCTGCAGCAGAGAAACGTGAACCTATTGGCACCATGCTGCCTAATAATGCCAGACATGGGCTTATAGAGGGGTATGAAGCCCCCCAGCATTCAGCTGTGGAGCAGTGGAACTAACTGTGTTCTCTGGAATGATGGATGGTGGAGCTCCATCCAGTACTTTTGAAATAGGGTGAGGTGGGGTGGTGATTATCCTACACCCTGACCTCACTGACACTCCATGTCCTCCCAAATCTAGTAGAAAGCCTTCTTCCCTGAACAGTAGAGATTATAGTTACTCCATCAAAAGCTGGAGAAACACCCTTGATGAATACCAGAAGCGAGAATGAATGAGTAGGTGTCCCAATACTTTTGTTTATTAAGTACAAACACAGATGACAACTGGCAGGTTTTGGCTGTACAGTATATCGGGAATGACTCATTAGATTTCCTTTGATTGGGATTCTTTACTGGCTTTATTGAGGCGTCTTTCTTCTCAAGCAAGAGGTAAAAGTAAAAGAAGCTGTAAATTGGGTCTTAATACCTGTCAAACGAAATGAAACGAAGATGGCTTATAACATCAGTGTTACAATTCAAGATGACAGCAAACAATGATTTCCGGCTTGGGCTTTGAATGCTAATTCTGTGTAATTATACTGGACGAAAAAGAGGGAATGGCGTTCTACATTTGTTTCATCATGCAGATACTCAAATGACTTTAGATAGATGGCAATTAACAGAAGGTAGGATTTCAAATATGCCATTTGTATCTCAAAGCTGCTCTGCAGAGTTTCAGACTGTGGGGGGTAGGGGGGATTGTAACTCTCGGCTCATGATCGTACACAGATGGGATCGACTAGTAAGGCAGCAAGGGAACAGTCAGTTCTCGAAGGTGATGAAGGGGTTGAAGCACCTGTAAGCATCTGAGACACTATGACAAGAACTTGTCTACAATTGTGATGTTCTAGACGACTGGGACAGAACATCTCCAAAACATCAGCATCAGTCTTGTGGGATGTTCTCGGTATGCAGTGGTCAGCACCAAAAGTACCAAAAGTGCTCCAAGGCAAGACAACCGGTGAACCAGCGAAACAGAATCATGGGCGAGAACAAGGCTCACTGATGCTCATGGAGGCCCAACCTTACCAGACAACCTACAGGACTTGCTAATGTTGGTCTTAGTGCCAGATACCCTCACTGATGCTCCATGTCCTCCCAAATCTAGTAGAAAGCCTTCTTCTCTTCTCTGAACAGTGGAAATTATGGTTACTCCAACAAAAGCTGGAGAAACTCTTTTTTTTAACACCCTTGATGAATACCAGAAGTGAGAATGAATGAGTAGGTGCCCCAATACTTTGTGCAAATAGTGATGACAACTGGCAGGTTTTGGCTGTACAGTATATCGGGAATGACTCATTAGATTTGAGGTGAATTCCTTTGATTGGGATTCTTTACTGGCTTCACTGAGGCGTCTTTCTTCTCAAGCAAGAGGTAAAAGTAAAAGAAGCTGTAAATTGTGTCTTAATACCTGTCAAACGAAATGAAACGAGGATGGCTTATAACATCAGTGTTACGATTCAAGATGACAGCAAACAATGAGCACCAAAAGTGCTCTAAGGAAATACAATCGGTGAACCAGCGAAACAGAATCATGGGCGAGAACAAGGCTCACTGATGCTCATGGAGGCCCAACCTTAGACAACCTACAGGACTTGCTAATGTTGGTCTTAGTGCCAGATACCCTCACTGATGCTCCATGTCCTCCCAAATCTAGTAGAAAGCCTTCTTCTCTTCCCTGAACAGTGGAGATTACGGTAACTCCATCAAAAGCTGGAGAAACACCCTTGATGAATACCAGAAGCGAGAATGAATGAGTAGGTGTCCCAATACTTTTGTTTATTAAGTGCAAATACAGATGACAACTGGCAGGTTTTGGCTGTACAGTATATCGGGAATGACTCATTAGATTTAAGGTGAATTCCTTTGATTGGGATTCTTTACTGGCTTCACTGAAGCGTCTTTCTTTTCAAGCAAGAGGTAAAAGTAAAAGAAGCTGTCTTGTGGAGTCCATTTCCTCGATGGGACAGAGCTGTTTTGGTGGCAGGAAGGGGGCCGTCACAATATCGGGCAGGTGGTTTTAAGGCTACAGTGTTAAAATGCTATTTTCCTGCTAATCTACTTAGATGTACTGCTTATCCCCAGACGTGTAGATGAAATGTAAATATGGGCTTCAGCCCCTAATTCCCCTGCCAGCGCATCCCTTGTGAGTACCACTAATGTTAAATGTACAACAAACTTCTAAATGTCTGAGGAGAGTAGGCTAGTGTGAAATTACAAGCATGTGTGAGTGGTGATGTTCATATTTCATAATGTTTTTAAATGTGCTCCTCCTTCCTGTGCAGTTTAATATGGTTGCTTAAAACCATAAAAGCATGAAAGTGTGAAAATGTCAAGCTGTAACACCCCATGAGGAAAGGCCCACAAGGAAAGGCCCTCCTTCGGAAGTCTCCAAAAGCATTGCCTCCAAGAAGACCAGACTTGAAAGGAACAGGCTTGGATGAATAAATTACAGCAGTAGTCTTCAGTATGAGCTCTCTTGCTGACATCGTTTCCACTGCTTAAGCAGAACCCATTCAGCTCAAGGGCTTGATAATGATTCGTTTGGGAAAAGTACTGGGAAACACCTGAACTGCTACCTCTCAAGAATGACACTGAAACCTGTAGTAGCTCAGTAAGCTCCCTGGCCCAAAAGACAAAGAGTCGCATGCATGATATCCTCTCAATTGCTTGGCTATTCATCCCCTTTCCTTTAACAACAGTGTCCGTCCTGTCAGGTAAGATCGACACTTTGTCCTTTTTGTCTAAGTAGAACCAAACATTGACATTGTCCTACACTTAGGAATAGTAGCGATGTGTGAGTGCGAAGAACCTTTCAAAGGTCTGAAGAACCTTCAGTTGATGTAAAGGTCATCCTATGTAAAGAGTGGAGAGAATCCAGACACGTCAAGGCCTTCGTCCCTGGAAAGTAGAGACTAGAGTTACTCCAACCAAAGCAGGATCAACTCTTTTTCAATCCCCTTGATGTCACAAGGAACAATCAATGAGCAGGTGTCCCAATACTTTTGTCCATATACAAACATGGTTCTTTATGGAACCAAAAGTGCTTCTTCTGTGATGTGAGTAGTTCAACAGACATCAATCCCAGTTCACAGCAAAACAGTGGAATGCTGAAGTAGGTCGCCTAGTTAGCGGAGGAGTGGGCTAAAATGGACAGGACCTTTCTCAGAGGGTTGGAGATCCTTACTGGAGATCCTTGGCGTATTCCTTACCTGGCAGGGTTGATGCTACGGCAAGGGAAGGAAAAGTAACAAAAGAAATGACACATGCCTTCTTCCTGTCCGAAGTTCCCAATGGCCAAGTCAAGGGGGACTTCCGATTATGCAGTTTAGTCAGACTTCAGTAGAACACTGACCACCTGGTTCAGCATGCCAGCGTGGCTGGCCAGCACTTTAAATGGCAACAAATCAAATGTTGAAGTGCCTGCTGGTGGGAGCTGGTGCACAGCACAACTCGTCTATGCAGTTGGCAGATCTGAGGCTCATCACCCTCAGGGGAGCCAGAGCCTTTTCAGCTGTCTTGACGAACATATGGTGGGCAGAGTCAGCCCAAACAGCAGCACGAGGAATTCATAGGCATCTCCTTTGAAGGTGAATCTGAGGAAGTGCTGGGAGGCTGGTGGATGTGGCATCCATCATGTGGCGCGCCGTTCGCCTCGACGCATACGCCGTGTCATCTGGTGGTCCGTTCAATGAGACCGAAGCAATCAGTTGAAATCCGTTGGGTCTGGGATAGTCTTCCCCAGGTGATCCGGGCCTCTCGTCTCGAGCACCATGAACTTTTGGCTCATCGAAACCATCACTTCTATGCCTTGTTCCTCAAGGTTCAGTGATGTCCCATGTCCCATCGTCCCATGATGTACCTGTACTTGTACCCTTCTGAGAGATACAAATCGTCCCATGTCATAATTGAACTTTTTCCAAAAACTGATATGAAAAGAGTGTGTGGACATAAAACAACTGGCAGAATAAAGGCTGTAAAGGAATATGGTGTGGTTAAGCTCAATAACTGCATTTACATTTACGGCATTTAGCAGACGCTCTTCTCCAGAGCGACTTACAAAAGTGCTTCACTATTTACCCAAGAAGAACCTCAGCTAGTTTTAACAGACTAAAAATTCAAAGCTCCTCTAATCTTAGACTCTACTAAACACAAGTCAGTAAGGAGACCATAGTACTCTTCTCTTCGCCTGAGTAATCTCAGAAGTGGATCTTCAGTCTGGGTTTGAGGACAGCGAGTGTTGGACTCTGCTGTTCGGACACCCAGGAGAAGTTCGTTCCACCACTTCGGTGCAGGACAGAAAAAAAGTTTGGATGCTTTTCTTCCGTGGATCTTAAAGGATGGCGGGTCGAGCCGAGCTGCACTTGAAGCTGGAAGGGCTCTCGGTGCAGATCGGCTTTTGACCATCGCCATCAAGTACGGAGGGGCTGGCTGGTCCAGTCTTGGCTTTGTAGGCCAGAGTCAGGGGTCTGAATCTGATGACCTGGGCAGCAGCTACAGGAAGCTAAAGTGAAGAGAGAACCAGCAGTGGATACATGGCTGAATTTAGGAACGTTGAAGACGACCCGTGCCGCTGCATTCTGGATAAGTTGCAGGGGTCTGATGGTGCGCAGAGGGAGACCAGCCAGAAGAGAGTTGCAGTAGTCAAGTCTTGAAGTGACAAGAGACTGGGCGAACACCTGGGCAGAGGAAGGGTCGAATTCTCTGGATGTCGTACAGGAGAAATCTGCATGCAAGATCTCCCCTTGAAGGTACCATTCCAAGGAAAGTTCGGCACCTTACCATCATACCTAGACACTCGCTGAGTACGACAAAATGTATCCCTTTGTCCCATCAGTTTAGAAAGCAGACAGGGTTAAGGTCCTTGCTCAAGAGCCCAACAGTGGTAGCCTAGGTGGACTCGGGTAATGAACCCCTGAAGCCCTGTGATCAATACCCCAGTAAAACAGTACAGTTTGGAGGCTGTAATCTAGACTTTACTGTATAATCTAGACTTTACCGATAATGTAGCCTCTTTTTTTTTCTCACCTGAGCCCTTTAGGGAAGTCTTCCGGGAATTGCACTTGACTTCATTTACCAGGATTTCGACTCCAGCTTCCGACTTCACACTGAACCCCATCCCTTTCAATTACCGGCAACATCCCGGGTAAAAGTGCACGAATTCAAGAACGAGCTTATGTCTCATTACTCGAGTTAGAGGTTTCGGTCCTCCACTCGTGTTCACCAGAGCTTGCTTGTTTACCCACCTCATCCTGCAGCTTAACACAGACGCTAATGCTTGCAGCATGATCTCCTCGTCTCTACCCTGCATGGATGGAGTCATTCCCAGTCTCACATAATTGCCACGATCATTCTCATCGAACCAGCGGATCCATTCCCCCCCAGCACTCTCCGCAGGACTCGAAGAACACGGATAATGTGATTGAATCAATAAAATCTCGTCTCACAGACACCCCACAACGGTGCCGCTCGCGCAAACAGTGTCGTCCGGCGTCTTTAGCGTAGCGGTTGCCTTGGATTTGGGACATTTTTGAGGAGTTCGGAAATGCACTCGCCATCTTTTTTTCCAAGATTTCAGAAGAATGTGATGCTAGCGTCCCAGAAGGTTTCCGAGAAGACTCAGGAAATGTTCCGACTTTGTCCCGATGCTTTATTACGTCAGTGAACAGGAGGGGTTAAACTGCTGTAGCATGAATAGGGGAAAACATGATATGGACAAAAGTATTTGGACACCTGCTTATTCTTAGTTTCTTCTTAAATCAAGGGCTTTAAAAAGAATGTATGGAGTAACTGTCTCTACTATCCAGGAAGGAAAGCTTACTCTACTAGATTTTTGGAGGAGAATTGCTGTGACGATTTGATTGCATTCAGCGACAAGGGTATTAGTGAGGTCAGGATTTGGGGATCCTCAAATCCCTAACTTAACCCAAAAGTATTGGACGGAGCGCCACCATCCATCATTCCAGAGAACACAGTTCTTCCACTGCTCCACAGCTCAATGCTGGGGGGCTTCGTCCTGATGCCATTGCTATTCGGGGCTCATCGGAGACCCCGCTTCAAATGGATCTGCCAGTCATATTGGCCTGATCAATTGGCCCCACTGCCTCCGCGTGAGATCAATCGATTCTCTATTACTGTAGTGCTCAAAGACAAGCGATCAATTAAGCTCCACCTGATAAATAATAAACGCATGGCTAATGAGGGAGCTGGGTCATGTGGAGTAACAAGGGCAGGCTTTTTACACATGGGGCTCCGTTCCACGCTCATCTACACAGCCTGCCCTCTGTGCTGAGGCTTGATGGCTGAGCGCCATGGTCTTTATCTGTTTCCCTGAGCACAGAAGGGTGAAGGATGGAAGGCTTGGGGGAGGGTGAGAAGCTTGTGAAGGATGAGGTGGTGATGGGGACGCTTCCTGATTCTGCCGTATGCGATATTTTAGCCATATTTAGATCCCTCTGAGGAGATACCGGCGACTTGCTGTGCTTTATTCCTTATTCCTGTTCTTATTCAGTGCATTTAAGACTATTGGCTAGTCTGTATAGTGAGCAGCCTGGACTTGAACACTTTATTACATCAGTGAATAGGAGGGGTTAAACTGCTGTAGCATGAATACGTGAAAACATGATATGGACAAAAGTATTGGGACACCTGCTCATACATTGTTTCTATCCAGGGTGGAAGGCTTACTCTACTAGATTTTTGGAGGAGAATTGCTGTGATGATTTGATTGCATTCAGCGACAAGGGTATTAGTGAGGTCAGGATTTGGGGATCCTCAAATCCCTAACTTAACCCAAAAGTATTGGACGGAGCACCACCATCCATCATTCCAGAGAACACAGTTCTTCCACTGCTCCACAGCTTCTCAATACTGGAGGGCTTTATACCCCTCTAGCCCACGCCTGGCATTAGGCAGCATGGAGCCAATAGGGTCATGATGTTTATCTGCTCCAGAGAGTCCTATTCCATTGGCCGGACTTTTCTGCAGGGCTAAATGCATTCATTATTAAATATATTAATATATTGTGTTTATGCAAATACACTGCTTTTAGTGTAGTGTAGTTGACAGTGTAGTTTCCAAAACTGGGGTGTAAAAAGGGTTGATTTGAGTGAGATGAACACCATTAATATTAAAAATAAAAACATGATATGAGCTCTATAAGCATTCCCAGCAAAGACGATAGCGATTGTGGTCATCTTCCTCCTTTTTGCCAGCTGAAGTAATCTAGTTTAAGAGCGTAGTGTCATTTCACGAAAGGCCTTTTTACCGCCTTAATGGTCAAGATAGTGATCAAACTGGGGGGGTGGGAACCTGAGACCACTCAGAGATGCATGCATTATGGTCATTCCTCTGGGATCTATATTAGATGGCATAAATAACTCTCCTCAGCCACGGCAACCTATAGCATCGGATTGCATTTACCGTGCGCTCCACTGGGCCTGAAATGCCGGATCAATATCAGCCTCACTGTGTGATCTGTGACAAATGGATGACTTTGCCTCACAGGGCTTTGGATTTGTGGCGTGACAATGGTGGGCTTCATGATGAGACATTGTATCGTCTCAGTTGGCTCCACTAACAAACTGATTATGGATCCTGTTTCATCTCACAGGGTTTTTTTCCAGCATCCTAATGATGATGCTCTGTAAACTGATTACGTTGGAGGTGAAGAAGACTCATATATGGAAACAGGAAAAGTGTCGTCTAGCATCACAGTTAAGAACCTAGCATTCAACATGTAGCTCGTACAGTAGTACACGAGATGTGTCCAAATGTTTGTGGACACTCCTTCTAATGAATGCATTAAGTTGAACCCGTTGCTGATACACACACACAGCTCGTCTAGTCCCTGTAGAGAAGAAGTACTGCCAATAGAATAGGACTCTCTGGAGCAGATGATAAACATCATACACCTATTGGCACCATGCTGCCTAATAATGCTAGGTGTGGGCTAGTAGAGGGGTATAAAGCCCACCAGCATTGAGGAGCTGTGGAGCAGTGGAAGAACTGTGTTCTCTGAAATGATGGTGGTGGAGCTCCGTTCACATTTTGGGATGATGAGTTGGGGTGGTGATCATCATCATTGTCATCATCATCAACGTCCTGACCTCACTAACGCTCTTGTTGCTGCCGCAAACAATGCAAATCCTCACTGCAATGCTCCTCCTCCAAAATCTGGTAGAAAGCCTTCTTCCCTGGACAGTAGAGACATGATGATTAACACCCTATGAATTAGCAGGTGTCCCAATATTTTTGCCTCCTCATGTGTATCTACAGGGTCTTCAACCGAACCCATTATCCTGCCTGCTACCCGCACTCCTGTCCCGCGACTCCTGGGCAGTCAGCTAGCTTAACGACTCGTGCCGCCATTATTTTTTCACACATTCTAAGCGTGGGCTGACTACTGCCAACTCCACCAGTGTATTAAAGCGACCGGCTGGCCTTTAAAAGCAAGCCAGACATCACCTGTTCCTGGACTTGAGGTAGCGACTTCACCACGCAAGTTTATCAGATTGATCTGGGCTGGCGCTCCCATTAGGGAGAGGATAAACTAGGCCTACACTTCCCTTTCGAGCCCTGCCAAGATCCCTCCCTCACACACTTCCACACGTCCCTGGCATTTCGAATCGCGCCAAGAAACCAAAGCGAGGGAATGAATGAGAGCAAGGCGAGGAGAGATAAAATATTCTTTTGACAGGGAGAAGTTGATGGGGCACAAATCTGAGAGGAAGACAAGGAAGATCTGAAGAGTCTGTCTTTATTCTCGTGGCATGGTGTCACTGACTCCTGCCCCTCAGAATTACAATCCGCCCCCCAACCCCCCCTCCCCGGTCCCGTAACCCCTATAGATGAATTGGGTGATGGGAATATGAAATGATCAGGGGAAGCTTACCCTTCAAAAATCAATTATCAACGCTTTGGCAAAGATCAGAAGCGCTGGCTGACTGCACTGGGCTTTGTGGAGTGGAGAGAGAGAGAGAGAGAGAGAGAGAGAGAGAGAGAGAGAGAGAGAGAGAGAAAGCGAGGGCGAGAGAGAAAGGCTGATTGAAGAGAGGGAGTAAGTATACCGATGTGGGTCAGGGCTAGGCCTACATGATAGGAACTAAACTGCCAGTACTGTCATGTTCCAGAGGCAGGAGAGCGCAGTGTTAGGGGTCGGGCTTGTTGGTGTAGCGTGGTGGATATGGTGGGCTTAGAATCAGATGTTAGCTTTAGCATGAACTCATCTGAAGCAGACTATCCTGACTATCCCAACATCCTGAGCTCACTATCGCTCTAGTAGCTGAATGCAATCAAATTCTCACAACGATGCTCCTCCAAAATCTAACAGAAAGCCTTCAGAAATGACTGCAACAAAAGCAGGATGAACTACCCTTAAATTGGGAAGAAACGACACACGAGCAGGTGTCTAAATACTTTTGTCCAGAGAGTGTTTCTTGAATGTGGCTCATGTTGAGGATCTGACAGTATGGCAGAAGGCAGAAATGTGATTACCTCTGAATGGAAGTCATTTAGGGCATTTCTATTACACCGATTCATCCACGTACGCATTTATGCAGTGTACAGAAGCAGCTACAGGGTTCACTAAAAAATGGACAACAATGGAGATACATGGTTTTCATTGGACAGCAGCGATTTTCGGTATGAATAGCAATAGAAGACTTGTGGTCTAGGCCTTGATGTTATTCTGGATAACACACTCCCTCATGTTCTGTTGCTTAGTATAATATAATATATAGTAATATAATATAATATCATATAACATAGTTATATAATTTATTATAATATAATGTAATATAATTTAATATAATATAATGTAATATAATATAGTAATATAATATAATAAAATGTAATATAATATAATAAAATGTTATCTATAGTAATATAATGTTATGTAATATAATATAATATATAGTAATATAATATAATGTAATATAATATAATATAGTTATATAATATAATAAAATGTAATATATAGTGATATAATGTAATATATATAATTAATTATGTAATATGCTTTAATTAATAAGGAGTAATTAGATTTTTAATCACTGAAAAATGACAGTAATGTTTTTACTTGTTAGAATGTGATGATCTTCTTTTTTTTTCTCTCCGAATTTATTACATTGTTTTTCTGTCTTTTTTGTATAAGCCATGTTTAATGTATTTCCTGATGTGTGGGAGTTTGTGTGTGTGTGTGTGTGAGTTTGTTTGTGTGTCTGTGTGGGAGTTTGTGTGTCTGTGTGGGAGTTTGTGTGTGTGTGCGCTGTGGAATAGAAAATCTAAAAGAATGGAAATCTCTGGGTTTTTTTCCACTGCTTTACTGATGGCATTTTATGTTCTCTGAAAAGCTCAGAAAGCTCTGAGTATCGCGTTGGACGCTGAACTGGGTCTTGGAATTGGAAAGTGTAGTTTAGACGATATCAGCTCAGCTTGACTGTGCCAGTATTATATTTCTGGGTAAAGTATCGTCTCTACACGTTCCATTGGAACAGCCCCCCCCCCCTTTTCCACTGTTGGGTTATAGAGCTGTATTATATACGGTCTTATTTAAAGCAGTCACGCAGCAGTCGTTTATTGTTTAACGATAAAATGCAGTATATTGCGCCGTGTAAATATCAGAGGCCTTCCAGTTTGTGGCCACAAAAACTTCTTAATGTGTTCGAATATATCAACCCAGGCTCTGCGTGAACTTGTTCTCGGAGCGACGAAGAGGAATAAAATAGATAAATGGTTTAAACTGCACCTCTGACTTCCATCTGAGCTCCTTAGTAGATTAACTCTCGTCCTTAAGCATGCAAATCCCGCCGAGAACATAATCAAGCTTGGATTGTGAGTATAGTTCAGCATGAGGGAAAATAATTGAAAACGCTACACCCGGCGACACCCGTCATAACCCGAAAAGGTCATTTCAGCGTCTTCCCTCGTTTACCTCCTGTATTCTCAGAAATCAGGAGATTACAGTTCACTTTCCAGATTACAGCTTCTGAGAGGGAAGAGATTCGCTCGAGTTCATATAATGAAACCATGTGAGCTGAAATGAATTTAACGGATTTAACGGCCTAAAGGGTGGTGTTTAAATTGCGATTGCCGTTTGTGACCTTATTTGCTTTTCCATCCCTGGCTAAAGTACCTAGGAGCCCTTTTTACACTCATCAATCAGTGAGGCATGTTTCTTTAAATATGTACAGCCTTAGCAGGACCCTCAGTGTTCTACCACCAGTAGACCACCACCAGTTTCTACCAATGTACTTGTCATACTAGTAAAATCAGAAGACCCAAGACTGTATAGCGTATAGAATAGTAGCATCATAAACAACTGGGATACCCCCCAATAAGAGTGTTGGGGAAGAACCACTAAAGAAAGTATCACTGGTAAGAACCAAGACTCAGAAGGAGAACCCCTGGAAAGAGCATGAAAAAGAAAAACTGGAAGGAACCAAGACTCTGAAGGAGAACCCCCCTGAGAGCATGTAGAAATCTAGTAGAAATCTTCTACAAGCATCACAAACAACAACTGGGAGGAATCTCAGAAGGAGAACCCCCTGATAAGAGTGTTGGGGAAGAACCACTAAAGAAAGTACCACTGGTAAGAACCAAGACTCAGAAGGAGAACCCCTGGAAAGAGCATGAAAAAGAAAAACTGGAAGGAACCAAGACTCAGAAGGAGAACCCCCCTGAGAGCATGTAGAAATCTAGTAGAAATCTTCTACAAGCATCACAAACAACAACTGGGAGGAATCTCAGAAGGAGAACCCCCTGATAAGAGTGTTGGGGAAGAACCACTAAAGAAAGTACCACTGGTAAGAACCAAGACTCAGAAGGAGAAACCCTGTTAGAGCATGAGGAAGAACCACTGGTAAGAACCGCAACGCAGAAGGAGAACCCCTGCATAGAGCATGAAAAAGAACTACTGGAAGGAACCAAGACTCAGAAAGAGAACCCCTTTGTATGAACATGAGGAAGAACCACTGACTCAAAATCTAGCACTCCATAAGAGCATGAGGATTTACCACTGGTTGGAACCGAGACTCAGAAGGAGAACCCCCCTGAGAGCATGAAAAAGAACTATTGGAAGGAACCAAGACTCAGAAGGAGAACCCCCCTGAGAGCATGAGGAAAAAAACACATGAGTCCCTGAGCCTAAGGTCACCGTGGCCAGTGCCAGGCTTTGGCTAGAGGGGTATAAAGGCCCCCAGTGCTGGGCTGTGGAGCAGTGGCAGCAGCTGCATGTATGCAGACCTCTCTCCGTTCCACTTGAGTAATAGGTAGGATGGAGTTTTGGGGTGAAACCCACACAATATGTCTTTAACCCCAGCGCTGCATCTCCCTCCGAAACATCCTGTTCCAACCCGTCCCTCTCTCTGACTCTCTTTCTCTGTTTGTCAATGCTGTGGCCCACTCAAGCTTCCCCTTTCAGAAAAAGACACTAGGCTTCTAATTAGGGCCCTGGCGCGGTTGCCATAGCACCTTGGTTGCCATGGTGTTGGTAAGGGACGGCTTTGTAATGACGGCGAGGCTGGGATGGTCGGCGCGAGGGGGGATAGGGGGGAAGATGCCTCACGTTCCTGCAGAAGCAAGAGGCGATTCTCCTCACGGCTGGACTGATAAATGCCGAGAGTCGTGAACCCCGCTTGAGCGAGAGGAGATGGGAATAACCCAGGCTAATGGGTTTTTAGAGCTCCATGCTGGAGCCAGACATTTAGCTCATGATAGAGCCCTTTTAAGAAATGAACCAAAGAGTCAGGTAGATCATGGGATGCCCCTCGCACCTTCTGCCGGGATAGGGGAAACCAGAGAAACCTCCTGTTGTTTTGATGTTGTGGAGATGATGTTCTGTCTATGGCTCTCGCTGGAGCTCTGAGGAAGGGTGGAATGTAGAAGAACGCCAAGCGTGCTTGAGACATTAAAACCACTGACAGGGGAAGTAGGAAAGGTAGGAAAAACGGGCTAGCGTCAGAATCTGAGACACTCTGACAGGAACCAACCTATGATGTCTAGATTACTGGGTCAGAACATCTCCAAAACATCAGGCAGGCCTTGTGGAGTATCCCCCTCCCCCCAGTATGCAGTGCTCAGTACCTACCAAAAGTACTTCATGGAAGGTCAGCTGAAGTGGTGAACCGGCGACAAGAGCTTCACAGAGGCTCCCAAAGCTGATTGATGCTCTTGGAGACCCCACATCACAGCTCACAGGACTTCTCAAAGGATCTGCTGACAAGGACCAAACTATGATGTCCAGATGACTGGATTAGAACATCTCCAAAAGAACATCTCCAAAAGGCCTTGTGGAGTGTCCACCTCCCCACAGTAAGCAGTGGTCAGTACCTACCACAGATGCTCCACGGAAGGTCAACTGAACCGGTGAACTAGCGACAGGGTCATGGAGGCCACACCTCACAACTGGTAGGATTGCTGCTGCTGACATTAGTCTTGGAGGTCTTGTGGAGTCCATGCCTCAATTTGTCAGAGCTCTTTTGGCCATACAAGGGGGACCTACACAATAATAGGAGGTTGGTGTACATCTGACTCAGACTGTCATAATCCTACATGAAGACATCCTAGATGTTACAGGTAAAACTAGTGGTTCATTGGCTACTGAAGACAACCTCAGGTAACGGTCGAGAGCTGGATGATGGATAATTTCAGGTTCATCCTGTTTACTAAAGTTATTGAGTTCCCGTTCCCGTGAACTGAAGTGTTTCTCAGGTGAGCGTTCTTTCCCAGAACAAAGCCGCAGTGGAGAGAGCATGAGCGATCGCTCAGTAGTGAGGTCAAGTGAAAGTGAATAAACTCAGAGCATTAATGTGCTGTATCACCACTGAGAACACAAAGAGCTGCGCTGGGAACACCTATTATCAGGTGGCCCTTTATATCTTTATAGCCGGGTCAGTTCATGTAATCCTGAGTTCAGTGGTCACAATCATACTGTCAGCAGCCTCCTTTAATTATGTAACCGTTTAATTTACTTTACGACTACACCAGCGCACATGGACACCGCTCTCCCGCACTGCTGTTGACTCTACCTGTGCTCAGCGAGCTCCAGGAGGGCTGAGGGGGACTGCAGTTCCACTTGTTATCTAGTCGCAACTTGATTTATGGCTCTGTTGGCCGCGACTCTCTTCCTGAGGCCGTCCGAAACACTGCAAACCTGGACGAGGGGTTGGAGGACAGCAGCTCTTCGATACGCAAAAAACGCTATTTAAGGGGCGACCAAGGTTGGACCGATATATCGGTGAGTCGGTGATATCAGCTGATACTGATGAGGTCATCGAATTACAGAAATAAAGCACTGATATTTATGTAATG
Organism: Salminus brasiliensis; assembly: GCF_030463535.1. Lineage (NCBI taxonomy): Eukaryota > Metazoa > Chordata > Actinopteri > Characiformes > Bryconidae > Salminus > Salminus brasiliensis. Next base: position 2,914,847 of record NC_132898.1, read on the forward strand.
GAAAAAAAATTATATATATAATTTCTGGGCATTTGATCTTTATTTAAACAATATTAAGAGACGGACACAATAAACACAATAAAACCTGAAGAAATTATTTATACAGTGCTGCCCACCTAGCAAATCTGGACATATTATCTAACTGGCTACTTACAAATATCTAGACATCTGTAACATCTGTAGGTCTCAACTCTGCAATTACGTCCTCAGCAAAAACACGCAACCCTTCAGGTTCAGCCCATTTTTGGTGGTTTGCTGTGTTTTGCTTAATACTCCACATAGGCTGAATAGCAACCGCAGTGACATCTCAGTGGACGAACTACAGAAACCAGTCCAGGGGACAGCCGAGTCCGTCGCGTCAGTGCTGGAGGGCTTTGACAAGACACCGAACACATTAGAGAGGAGGCTGCTGTTAGTAGAGATGTTCTCTTGGCTTCTACCTTGAGGTTAAGTGAGGAAACAGGGTGAAGAGCCTCGCTGTTCAGAAGGAAGAGGTGTGCTTGATGTTCTGCGTGAACATTGTTCGAGTTTGCGGAAGGTAAGCTGTAAAAAAAAAATGAGATGAGTGGGTTCTGAGTGTTTTTAGTAAACACACCCACACAGGAAAGTGTACACAGCCTCCAGATCCAGACAACAATATAAAACATGATCAAAACAGCATTGATCACGCCACCTAGGCCAGGCAGGGGCTGTATACACACTGTCCTGTGGGAGTTTATGAACCACAGACATTCAGAATTCACAATTACAATGAAATGAGAATTAGATCTTCAGAATCTGAGGAAGGTTGTAATGTAGAAGAACGCCAAGCATGCTTGGGACATTAAACCCACTGACAGGGGAAGTGATCACATTGATCTTCTAGTTCCAGTAGCACCTCTCAAGGCGTGGGTATATCAGGCAGCAAGACACTCAGACAAGAACCAAACTATGATGTCTAGATTACTGGGTCAGAACATCTCCAAAACATCAGACAGGCCTTGTGGAGTATCCCCCTCCCCCCAGTATGCAGTGCTCAGTACCTACCAAAAGTGCTCCATGGAAGGTCAGCTGAAGTGGTAAACCGGCGACAACCCAAAGCTAATTGATGCTCATGGAGACCCCACATCACAGCTTACAGGACTTCTCTAAGGGTCTGCTGATTAGACATTTTGACAAGGACCAAACTATGATATCCAGATGACTGGATTAGAACATCTCCAAAAGGCCTTGTGGAGTGTCACCCTCCTCCCAGTAAGCAGTGGTCAGTACCTACCACAAATGCTCCATTGAAGGTCAACCGAACCGGTGAACCGGCGACAGGGTCATGGAGGCCACACCTCACAACTTGTAGGGTTGCTGCTGCTGACGTTAGTCTTGGTGCCAGATCCCTCAGGTCTTGTGGAGTCCATGCCTCAGTTTGTCAGAGCTCTTTTGGCAACACAAGGGGAACCCCTCCAATTTAATACTACACGAGACCCAGGAAATACAGGACCGGTGACACTCAAAATATATATCTAAATAAACATTTGGCTTGAATTACAGTTACAGTTACACTTTCTTCAACTTAAACTGAAGGGAAACGGGAAATCATTTGTGCAATTCAAGCACAGTGAAGATCCCTTAATGAGTCTTGGCACTATCCACAGCACGCTAGCTGCAGCAAAGCTATTGACTTTAGCCTTTTGGGCATATTTTTAGTAGAAAGAGTACACAGCTAGGAATGCTGCCATCAAACTTTGCAGTGCTTTGCTTTGCTTAGCTTCTTATTTAATTTATTTTTTGGACTTAAGCTGTTTCGGGACGATCAAATGAAGTCGCGCTACTGATTTGGTTGGAGCGCAGTGCCCCCCGAAGCTCCTCCCACGCCTTTTCTCCGCCCCCACGTTCTGAAAACGACATAAAACACTCATTATCTTTTCATGTAAAGCCCTCTCTCTTTCTCTCGTTCACAGTTTCTCTGACTCTCTCTTTCTCTCTTTATCTCGCCGTACCCCTGCAACGGATTATTCGCAAGGCAGAAGTTTAAAGGCGCTAGAAATCACTTAAGGAGTGCTGAGTGCACCGTTGAAGCAGAGTGGTGGGCTAAAGCTGCGGAGAGAGCAGAGACTTACATCAGCCGCCTCTGAAAGGAGCCCCAGTCGCTGTAAATGTGTTTATTTAACGCTGGGGTGGTTGTTGGCCGGCTCTGGACCGGCGTTGGAACTTAAAGTGTAATATGCGAGGTTGGGGGAAAAAACGCTGACCCTGTGCTAGCTCAGGAGCAAATCTCCCACCATGTCTTTTTCTGGGTGTATATGAGTGTGTGTGTGTGTGTGTGTGTGTGTGTGTGTGTGTGTGTGTTTGTTTTATACATTGTCAGGCCTTTCTATTATTGTCAAGACTTCCTCTATACAACCTCAGTTCTTCATGGCATGGATTCCCCAAGACGTCAGACACGTTTCGTGGAGATTCTGGTCCATGTCCACATGATTCCATCAGTTAATCCCGGCAGGTTGTTGAGAATGATGCAGTAAATGCTGCAGATCTCCAAATCTTCCACATCCCAAAGATGTTCTACTGGATTCAGGTCTGGAAACTGGGAAGAACCACACGTTGAAGAACTTTCAACTCATTATCACGTTCTGCTTTGTGGCTTTCTGTGGCTTTCTGTGGCTTTGTGGCGTGGGGTGGCATCATGCTGGAAGTTGCTTAACAGTGGCCGTAAAGAGATGCACGTGGTCAGCAGCAACGATTTATTTCCAACACCATTACACCACCTCCTCCAGCCTGGACAGGTGACAAAAGGCAGGTTGGGTCCATGGATTGATGCTGTTGTCACCAGACCATCTGTGTGAAGATCCTCTGCAGAAATCCAGAGTCATCAGACCAGGCAACAACGTTTCTCCCTGAGTCTTCAGCTGCTCAGTGCTGGTGAGCCTGTGCTGAGCCACTGCAGCCTCAGCTTTCTGGTCTTGGCGGACAGAAGTGGAAGCTGATGTGGTCTTCTGCTGTTGTTGCTCATCCTCCTCGAGGTTGGGCTAGTGGTATGCATTCTGAGGTGCTGTACTGCTCACCACATTTGTACAGAGTGGGTATCTGGGCTACTGTAGCCTTTCTGTCAGCTCCAACCAGTCTGATCACTCTATAGTGATTTCTGTTACCAACAAGAAGTTTCCTTCTGCAGAACTGGAGAACCGTAGAACCACTCATCCCATGTCTTTGCTTTATTGCATCATTCTGAGTAAACCGTAGAGACTGTTGTGATGTTACCCTCAAAGCAGCCCATCTGACACCTATAATCCCCATTCTGATGGTTGATTTGAATGTTACCTGAAGCTGATGGTCCATATCTGCAGGATTTATTGCACTTCACTGCTGCAACACGATTGGCTGATATATATATATATATATCGTCACTGTCCAATGAAAAACATGTATCTCCAAAGGCAAGCATGTTGTTAATTTTGAATGGAAATGAAGTCCAAGTCACTTTGAGCATTTCTATTGGCCCATTCATCTAGAACACAGTGTACAGAAGCAGCTACCGAGTTCAAACCCTGGGCAAAAATGGAGATACATGTTTTGCATTGGACAGCACATGATATCTCATCACCGTCACACGAAAACCTTGTATTTCCAAAAGGTGAACTTTCCAAAAAATTGATTCCAAGTCATTTTGGAGTGTTTCCATTGGTCGAATTGTAAAAAACAATATAAATTTATATAAAATTGACATAAATCAACACATAAAATACATTAATATTATTACACACAGACACACACACACTCATGCGAACTGCGTGCTGAAGAGCTGTGTGTTCATTCACAGACTGCGTTACAGAAATAGCTCATCTGACTGTGATCAGAGTGGAAAGCTGTTTACTCTGCGGCTTAATGATTCGGGCCCTGTGTTCTCAACCCAAGTGTGAACAGTGGTTGACTGATGGCGCACTTGTTTGTTTATGCCCTGTTTATGGCTGGACGGTTGCGTGTGTTTCCGAGCGGTTAGGTTTTTTTTTTTCCGCATCTGCGGGTCGCGTGTGTGTTGGGTGTATATATATATATGTATGTATATGTATGTTATTTTATGCATCCCCTGCGAGTGGGTGTGCGCTGTGAGCTGACACGTCTTAACTCTGACAAAGGCTGGATGGTGGTAGGAAAAGCTGAGAGAGAGAGAGAGAGAGAGAGAGCGAGAGCGAGAGCGAGAGCGAGAGCTTCTGTGAGTGTTTTTTTTTCTTTCTAATATGAGAAAGTAATTCCGTGCTAAAGCTGCTCTGACAGCCACAATAGATGTTCTGAGCCGAGGTTACAAATCAGCAGATGAAAGCAGGCAACAAAGTGCACCTCTACTGAAATACTGTGACTTTCTCCTCCGGTTCAATCTCTCTTGTTATATCGCCACTCTCCTACGCCGGAGATGACAGCCTCAATAACCGTATTTGTATTTTCTGCTTATCTCCCGCAGGCCGCAGCGCGCCCCCAGCGCTAAGCCTGTTCATTTTGCGAGGCTATCTCCTGCTCACGGCGGAGCCTCGAAGGCGCGCAGCAAAGATGGACGGCCGGAGCTAAAACCCCTAAAAGAAAGCTACAGTTGAGACAGTGTTCAGATGATCAGCGTTAAAACATGAGCATTGATGGCTCAACAGAAGCCGTGCTGTAGTGCTGTAGTGACACCTTTTTTCATCAGCGCTCACACACACACACACGCTCATACGCACACACTCACACACCTACACAGTGTGCTGGCAGGTCACTCGGAGTGAGATTACAGTTGCGGTACTGTTCAGGTTTACAGAGCTAGCTTTAACAAACATGCTAGCTAATGTTGCAAACAGCGAGTGGAAAGTAGTAAGATAAGATAGTCCTTTATTAGTCCCGCAGTGGGGAAATTCCCAGTGTAACAGCAGAAAGGGATAGCAAGACACTCAGTTACAAAAAATTGGATAAATAATTTACACTATATACACAATATAAATAAGAATTAAAAGAGCAATAACAATATTATTTACAGCAAAAGACTCTTAATTGCACATGGGGGGGGGGGGGGGGGGGATATTGCACATAGTATCCCTGAACATGAACATGTGTGTGTAGTTAAGTGTGTGTGTATGTGGTCCGCTGGGAGCAGTGCTGGTTGTGTAGTCTGACGGCAGCAGGAAGGAAGGACCTGCGATACCGCTCCTTCACACACTTGGGGTGAAGCAGCCTGTCGCTAAAGGAGCTGCCCAGTGCTGCCAGAGTCTCATGCATGGGGTGGGAGCTGTTCTCCAGCATGGATGCCAGCTTGGCTGTCATCCTCCTGTCTCCCACCACCTGCACTGGGTCTAAGAAGCACCCCAGGACAGAGCCGGCCGGCCCTCTTTATGAGTTTGTCCAGTCTCTTCTTATCTGCCGTCGAGATGCTACTGCCCCAGCAGACCACTCCATAGAAGATGGCAGATGCCACCACTGTGTCGAAGAACGTCCTCAGGAGCGCTCTCTGCACTAGTAGTAGTCTGAGAGACTTTCTGAGGTACAGGAAATTAAAAACTAAAGAAAATATGTGGTAAACGTCTCTCAGCCAAAAGGCCTTAACAGATTTCTAGCATTTTTCTAGCATTTCTAGCAATGTTTTAGCAATTTTCATTAAGCTACTGGTTTTTCAAGGCTGTTGGTGTGGAAAATGAAACAGAGGAAAATGTGTGGTGAGCATTTTATTATTTATTTTTTTGCCAAAAGGTTTTTGTTTCTCAAACAGACGATTAACAGATTCAAAAATTGGAAAACTGTGTTTATAAACTCTGTCATTCACTGTTTTATAAGAACAGCTTTTTAATGACTATTTGTACAGAAATAAAAAACTGGTAAAAAAAGTAAACATTACTTCACTAAAAAGGCATTTTTGTCTCAAATAGATGGTTAACAGTTTTCCAAGAATTGGCAAATTCTCTTCACTGTTTGTAAGACCAGCGTTTTTCACTGAGCAGCTATGATTAGAGACGATTGGTCCAGAAATTGAGACGTTGTAAACTGTATCTCTTAGCAAAACTGCGCTAATAAATTTCTAGTATTTCTGACTAAGCTACTGTTTAGTTTGAGACTATTGGTACAGAAACTAACTTTTTTGACCAAAAGTTTTTTTTTTTTTCAAAATAGTTGGTTAAAAGTTTTTACAAGATCCTTCATTCACCAGCGTTTTTGACTGCGCCATCGTTTTGTTGTTGTTGTTTTTTTACAGAAAGAGTAAATTGTAAATTGAAAAAAGAGCATGACTTTGCTAAAAAAAAAAGCATTTTTTTAATGGATGGTTAACAGTTTTCTGAGAATTGGAAAATGGAGTTTTTACAGTCACTGTTTGCAAGACCAGCGTTTTTGACTGAGTACCTGTGATTAGAGAGGAAAAAAAATATTGTAAACATCTCTTAGCAAAACTGTGCTAATAAATTTCTAGCATTTTAGACTAAGCTACTCTTTTTTTTTTTTTTTTAGACTATTGGTACAGAAACTAACATTTTTTGACCAAAAGGTCTTTTCTTTTCCAAAAAGACGGTTAACAGTTTTCTAAGAATTGGAAAATGGTGTTTTTACAAGCTTCTTCATTCACTGTTTGCAAGACCAGCGTTTTTGACTGAGACACTTTTTTCTTTTTTGAAATTGAAAAAAAGAACATTACTTTGCTAAAAAAAAGAGCATTTTATCTAAATTTTTTTTTTACAGTTTTCAGAGAATTGAAACATTTTTACAAGCTCCTTTATTCACTGTTTGTAAGACCAGCACTTTGACTGAGCAGCTATGATTAGAGACGATTGGTCCAGAAACTGAAACTGAAGAAAATGTGTGGTGAACATTTCTGGCCAAAAGGTTATTTTTCCTCAAATAGCCGGTTAACAGTTTTCCAATAATCGAAAAAAATGGTGTTCACAAGCTTCTTCATTCACTGCTTGCAGGACCAGCACTTTGACTGAGCCAGTGTTATTAGAGACGATTGGGCCAGCAATTGAAACGGGCCTTTTTGGCTTTTTTTTTTAGCCAAAATGGCAAAAGCAATTTTCCAAAAATTGCTAAAATGGCATGGACAAGCACTTTTTTCTTCACCGTTAGTGCTAGCACCTTCAGCTGCATCTAAGAGTGTTTAGCAGAAGTTCTGCTGAACAGTAGCTTGTTCTCTTCTGAAGGAGCTGTTAGTGCTGTTCTATACGTGCTAAAGAAGCCGCCTGATGCATCAGATCAGCAATTAGCCAACAAGCAAGTGGCTTATTTGGGAAGCCTCCTACAGTAACGTCTCACCCAGTGTGTTGATTTGAGCCGAACGGAGCGGCCGCAAGAAATAACCGCCACCAGATAAAGAACCAGAATAAATAGCATCTATTCTTTCAGCAGGAGCCTGTAGGGACGAGTTGTCAGATTCAGCCGTGCATGTTGAGCTCGAGTGCAGGCTGTTGACTAAAGCAGCTGGTTGACTCATCGCAAAACGAGAGCAGCTGGCTTGCTAGCCACTCCGGAGCGGGCAGCTAGCTAGCCATATGATTCGTTTCCTTTGTTACAGCCATGCAGAACAAGGCAGACTGCGTTCAGCCGGAGAGCGCTAGCAGTTTTCATAGGGGAGCGCTCGTTTTTATCTGACACGTAATTACATGAACACAACGTAATTACGGGAAATCGATGTGGCAAGTCGTTTACCAACAGGTTTCTGTGGTAGTGCGTCACATTCCTGCTGAAACTGCCAGCTAAACACCGGCTTTAGCTGGTAGATGGCTTCAGACGCTCAAAGTTGGTCTTCGACGGTTTGCTGGTCGACCAGTTTAGCGTAGCATATGTTTTCACTTGAGTTTGATGGATTAGTTAGTTGGTCCATCAGAATCTGGTCATCAGACTGGTCATACTGGTTGACTAGCTTGGTCAGTTGGTCGGCTATCCAAAAAATATACCTCAAGCTAGATGCTGCCAAATACAGCAGTCACTACCCTTAAGTTCTCTTGAAAGAGATGGGTCTTCAGTCGGCATTTGAAGATAGCCAGCGTCTCCGCCATCCAGGGGACGTTCTTCCCACCACTTCAGTGCTGGGACGGAGAAAAGTATGGATGCTTATCCTCTTAAAGGATGGTGGGTCAAGCTCGAAGGTTAAAGCTGGAAGATGCTCTTGGTCCATTCTTGGCTCAGGGCTGAGGCCTTTCAAAGCCAGGACAAACAGACCTGACGCTAACAGCTTTCCCCAGAGCTGTGGCCCTTCTAAGATGTATTGGACACATCAAACTTTAAATATATACCATAATAACACACTTTAATCCCTAACAACTCCGTTATGGGAAGTTGCTGTGAGAAACCTGGCCTATAGCTACCGGCTACTTTACAGCATCTGGAGAGGCTAACAACCAGTACCTTTCCCGGTTCGGAGTCTGGGGTGTTTTAATGCAGTGAGTGATTTAACAGCTACCAGACGCCTCAGGGACCCCCAACTATACGCTAATGTAGGCTCCATGTTTAAATACCCCACACTTTTAGCACCATAAAGGTACAAGCTGTTAGCCTCTCTGGAGTTAACACAAGATAGCTGTAGGCCGTGTTTTCCACAGCTTCTGAAGGTCAACTCGTTGTGATGGCGCGCCCCGTAACTCTTGCGAGGTGTATGTAAAGGACGTGGACGCGTTATTATTGTGATTCTCACCACGTAGACCAATTAAAGGACCATCGACGCTGTCAGAGGAGATGAAAGTGGCTTTTGTTTATCTCAGAAAAGGGGGCTTGGAGGCACTGCCAGCAAGCTAGCCTGGTGCACAACAGTGCAAAAGAAATGAACAGTAGGTGTAATATCTAGTTCATTTGGGTAATTAACTTGTTGGATCTGATGTGAGAAACAGCAGAGGGCGTATAGCGCACCAGCAACCCCAAATGAAATGGAGCTGTAGCTCGTTGGAGCGATTGTGATGAGCACAGATGCTCGTCGGTGTGCTAATAAGTTCCTACCGGCCTGCAAACAGCCCTTGTATTTCATCTGCTGATCGCAGCGATGGAAACTGCTACTGACTCAGTGGTGAGATATTAAATCATGGCCTTTTCATTTGCTGTGCTTTTCTTTGACTCCCGACCAGCAACACAAGCTGTTTGTGGAATTTCAGAGGGAAGAAAGGAACGCTGTAATCCCTGCCGTTGTTGGCGTCTGAAGACGTGGAGCAGGAATTGTGAAGTGTGACCCGCAACCGAGTCTTCCCAGAAGGGGGTCTTGAGCAGTGTTGATCCTGTAGAGTGGATGCGCTGGATGTGGAAATGTAGAACAACCTTCAAAGAAAGAAAGTTGCAGAGTGAATAATCCCAGGACACAGTCCTGTACATGTGAGTGTCTCCCAGCAGGACCCCAAGTTTACCTTGGTCTCATGTTTGCGGAGTGCAACGCCCCCCGGTACATCGCTTTGAAGTGGAGGAGGAAAAGGGCCGCCGGGATGGTGAATATCCAGGCTGTGATCAGCTCGTCTGGAGTCAACGGGACACACTTTCTTTTGTTTGGGCTTTTATATTTCCATCTCGGCGAAGTGAAGCGTGCCGCACTCTGCGCTTTATGTGGCTCAGTCGATGAATCACTTGAGTGCCAGTCCTGGTGGGTTAAGGTAACGCAAGGCTGGTTGTAGCACCCTTGTGTTCAAAAGTGCGGAAGGTTATGATGTACCTAAATGGGCCGAGACCAGGTCTGCCTCAAACAGGACGTCGAAGCGAGAAAGCGCGTTCTGCCTGCCCATAAAAGCTGTTCATGGATCATATACTAACCCTAAATGGGATTGGTCCTAATCACCACCTCTATAGTTCACTTATAGGTCACTTGTTGAGACTTTCCCCTGACTGTGATTGGTTCTGGTCCCTCTGTCGTTTATTCTGAGACCTCTGCTTGTGCTTGGTTCCTGACTGTGTTTGGACCTAATCACCACCTGGCTTGTTTTGAGACCTCCTCTGACTATGACCGGTCCTTATAACTGTTCTGAGACCTCCCTCTGACAGTGATTGGTTCTAATCACCACCTGATTTGCTCTGAGACCTCCCTCTGACAGTGATTGGTTCACATCACCACCTTGCTTGTTTTGAGACCTCCCCCAACTATGACTGGCCCCTATAACTGTTTTAAGACCTCCCTCTTACTGTGATTGGTTCAGATCATCACCCTGCTTGTTTTAAGACCTCATCCGACTATGACCGGTCCTTATAACTGTTCTGAGACCTCCCTCTTACTGTGATTGGTTCTAATTTCGGCATAGTTTAATGTTACACCTCCCTGCATAGTACACTGCCCTCCCCAGACTGGACGGGGTAGAGTCACATGACTACACACAAGGGAAAGTATTAACAGAAGTTGAAAATGATTGCAAAGTGTTAATTAATAAGTATTAATACAAATATGAATCAATAAAAATATTAATAATTTAATAAGTATTGATTGATAGAGAATTAGTAATTATTACAACACATTATAATAAATTAATAAATAATCAATTCATTTAAATTGTAGTAATTAAAAAGTATTAATAATTGTTTTAAAATAATTAATTTATGAACAAATCCAAAATAATTGAGATGGGCAGGATTATGTCGATTATATCGGTTTTGATTAATTTTCAGTTAATTGCCCTGCCCTACCCCGACACACACACACACACACACACACACACTTACACAGGGCAGTGTATAATCCTGCATATTATAGATTGGTTATAGCTCTGTAATTTATATGCACGCAATCTACTTTCTGTACACGTTTAATATTAGAACCAGACTTATGACTTTCTTGCTACCAATCTTAAAGCCATAAACTGTGGCTTGATTTGCAGCGGAATGGAAGAAGCTCTGAATCATGACTTGTGTGTGGCTGCAATATGCGGGCTAATATTTTATGCAGTTAAAGAGCTGTTTATTGATGAGTAACGAGGCAGTGAGCGAGGCGCGGGAGAGGAACAGGGCCGGATGTGTCTCCTTCAATGCTTTCATTATTGCGGCGGTGCGGCGGACGGTGAGGCAGATTTGTCATCGGCGTGCCCTTGCCTGATATGGCTTCTGTTTCCCTGTATTATTCCTGTCGGTGTGGGCCTCGGCTCAGCTTCATAAATATTGCAGCCCTAATCGTACGCGCGACGTGCATATTTAATGTGAAAAATTGTTGCCGCTTGCGCGACACGGAAACCGTCGCACGCGCCAGGCCAGTGTTGACTGGTTCCTTTATGAGGGATGGCACCACGATACCAAGTGAAATGAAGCCAGGCCTCTATAGGATCACATTAACGTCTGTTGTGAAGTGCGACCATGCCAGAGTTGTGCTGGAAGTGCTATTGTTGCGCGAGCTCTAATTGACTGGTATTAGTCATGCACCTCTGGATTGCGGCTCTGAATGTCATATGCAAATATATGTGCGATCTAAATGGGATCAGCGGAGGATTGAGGTTCGAGCAGAGACGTGCCGGCTTATTGATATTTGCTAACCTTTTTCTCTCGGCCCACCGAGAAGGATCCTGGGCGCTCCGTCTGGTGGCCGTGGTCATGGATGCCGTTGTGGAGAGTTTAACCCTTTTCTGGTGATTATCTGTTCCCATCTGAGTGATGATACAGGTACACACAATGTGTCCAAATGTTTGTGGACACCCCTTTTTAGCTTTGTTAAGTTGCACTAGTTTCTGAGACACATGTGCAAATGCGCGCATACACACAGCTGGTCTAGTCACTGTACAGAAGTACTGCCAATAGAATAGGACTCTCTGGAGCAGATCAACTCGAACCTCCAGGCGTGGGCTAGAGGGGTATAAAGCCTCTCAGCATTGAGCACGGTGGAGCAGTGGAAGAACTCTGGACTGGGTTCTCTGGATTGATGAATGGATTGGTGGTGCTCCGTCCAGTACTCTTGTTATGAGTAGGAAAGCTATGATTGATGAGGTGAGGCGGTTGACCTCACCAAGCTCTTGTTGCTGATTGCAATCAAATCCTCACAGTAATCTGTTGTTATTCCAACAAAAACAAGACAAACTCTTTTTAATACCTTTGATTTGGGGGAGAAAATATATGAATGAGCAGGTGTCCAAATACTTTTGTCCATATAGTGCAGGTTCTATGCTTGCACATTCCAAGGCTCTGTTTTCTGGTTCTGAGATGATTACACACACACACAAAAAATGAAGGGGAAATAAAGCTGCAGGCTCCTCAAGGGGCCTTCTCCAACACTGTCAAGCGAGTCTTGTGAACTACAAGAAAAGAGGAGTCAAATAAACAGCTCAGAAAGCCGGTTCCCGCATTGTGGAATGAAAGAAAAAAAGGAAACGGCAGAAGGAAAGCCGATTCTGACAGCGAATGAGAGACGTCCTCTTTGAATGTTGTTGAGCCGAGTGCTGTGACAGACTTGTCAGTTATCTTTTGAAGCGTATTCATCACTGCAAAAAGTGTGCATCCTCCCCCAGACTCCTAAAAGCTGCCGATGATATGGAAATGAGGAGACAGAGCTACCTTTCCCTCTCATCACCTCTGCTTTTACAAATCAGAGTCTGTGCCACGGGTTGCAGTCCTCCCACGTGGCGCCGATCAGGCGGTGGCGTTGATGAAAGCCTTCCAGCAGGACCGTTTGGACTGTGAGACGGCCGCCCGCCGTCCACTTCATTGCAGATTGTTCATCTGCGAGCAGAAATGGAAGTGCGACTGAAGGCCTGAAGCTCCAGGAGACGCTCCTGTCATTGCAAGCAGGCCTGCAGTCCAGTTTACAGGTTACAGTTCTGGATGGCTGCCAGTTAACCCAACCATTCGTACCTCCCCATAGCACCAACAACGCTCCCAAGACTTGGAGGGTAAGGACTTACCACACGTCTCCTCAAATACCTGCAAAGGCGACCACCGCCTCTTTTCCAACTGCCGCCGATGTGAACAGCTAACATTGGATGCCTGTGCCGGCCAACATCGCTTAACAGAGAGCGCCATCTACTCACCTGGCCAGTTGTGTTCTTTTAGACTCTGGCTGCTGAGGGCAAAAATGACATGGCTTGGGATTCGAACTTGCGACCCCCCGGGGTATAAACCGCTGAGCACAAAATCCAACCCTTTTTAACAGCTTTGTTTTAGGAGGCACTGTGGTGAGAATGCTGGTCCAAGAAGGACAAGCTTAGACATGCTGACCTTCTCCAAGGCCTTTGGCATTTGTGATGCTACACCTACTTTAAATATTGTCATCTCTTTTACCACAGGATATAAAGATGAAAGTTTAATGATCCCCCAAAGCCCCAACCATAAAATCCTCCACACTGGGATTCATTAATTGAACCCAGTCGCTGTGGGAAACCTGGACGCCGTGGTTCCAGCCCCTTCCGTTCTCCAGAACTGTCCGCCATGTTGTTTAATTTGCATTCAGTGTGTGCAGTAGAGACCAGAGCTGTCCGGTAAGTGGGCGCTCAAAGTCCAACAGTCAAAGTGCAGCTCATGTAAGTTCCTCTACTACAGCTACTTCATGAATGAACAGGAAGAGGGCGCCATGCAGGTCTGTCCTGCAGACGATCGGCCTCTTCTAGCCAAGGCTGTCAATCACTTCATTCCTAAGTGTAGCCCCGCCTTCCTATCATAGAGCAGAATAAATGGAGGCTGAGCGGAGCTTCACGTCATACTGCAACCAGCCAGCAGAGGTGCTAGACCTGTGGTGGCTCACTTTTGAGAGACGTTGCACTGTCCATGCTTTCTACAGTCATTGATTAAACTTAAAAATATATAAATATATATATATATATATATATCAAAGAGGAAAGTCTCTTTAAAAGTAGAATAAACAGTTTAGGGGTGCAATTCCGGGCCTGGGGGGCCGGGTTCCTGCACAGTTTTGTGTTTTCCCTGCTCAAGCTCACCTGATTTAATTGGCAGGTTTAGTAGGTCTGTTAGAGCAGGGAAATCAGCAAAGTGTGCTGGACTCTGGCCCCCGTTGAGATGATCCACCCCTGGTTTAGATGATCAGAAGCAATATTTAATATCAATCCTCAAACACACTTTTCACATTGAAAGTTCACTTTCGCTCAATCCAACAGATTTGTGTTTGTAACCTGTTCGTTTACGAACCTGTTGAAGCTTTAGTCGTGAGTTATTCCGTTTAAAAGTCTTATTGTTCATCATGTCTTCAAATTTATGAAGTTCTCCCCAAGGAAGTGGAGTACTCAGAGTATTCTCACTGCCTGCAATTTCATTTTTCCCACAAACCTGATGTTCAGTCAAGCCCACTGTCACCTCAGCGTTGCCTGACCATTTTCATATGCCGTACATTAGTGAGCACGCTAAGTGCTCCAAGCCATTACCAGGTGAAAGATGTGGATAATGGAAAAGACCTTTGACTGGAACAAAATCATTTGGCACTTTATTTGCACCAGACAGTATTTCTGTAATATTTGAACGTGTCAGGCCAGTGTCCTTCCTCAGCTGTACAGTGTTGGAAGCAAAGGCCAAAGTGCACAAAGAAATGCTGCTATTGAAATGCCAGTAGTGTACAGACTCTGACATCAGTACAGTATCCACAACACATCCATAGCTGGAAGAGTTTCTAAGCAAATTCAAATCCATTTTGAACAGAATTGGTGATTGGATGATTGGTGACGATCAAATCAAATAAAATTTTCCTGGAATCCAGTTTTTCCTGGACAGTAGCAAGGAAAAACTCCCTCAGAGCTGGAGGAAGAAACCTTGAGAAGATTTAAGGCTAACAAGTGGGATCCATCCTCTTGTGGTCTAAACTACTTATAGCTGACCTTGCTCTCTTTGGGTGGGGACACACATGCTAGCCTTCCGCCCCTTCTCGTCCCTTCCAGCTAGTAGGTTTAATTGGCAGTGACTAACTGGGGACAACATACCCCCCCCCTCGAACCAAATCATAACATGAGTCAAATGATTTATGTAAATATAATATATAATATAATCAAATGATTTTATAATATTTAATAATAATAATTTTATTGTTTTTATTGAATTTTATAAAAAATTAATTGCATTTGAACTGCTAATTAATTGTTATTGGTTTAAAAACATTCTTTATTATTATTATTGAATATAAAAGTACTTTTGTATTGTACATCACTTTTTCATGACTTAAAAGTGTCTAATTACGTTAGAATTTCACGCTGATAACACAATATTAAAAAATGTTGTAATTTCAAGACAGGCCCAGAAGCAGAGGGCCTAAAAATGGTGTCTTGTTTCTAGTGGCAACGTGTTTACGGGGTATCATTCATACACGGCCGTCTGCGATATCGAGCGGTGAGAGAGTGATCCGGGAAGCCTAACGCGGCCAGTGCCCGAGTCAATAGCACTCTCGGGACATATGATTCCCTAACTCTCCACAGACACACAATAATAAGCAATTAAGCACCCAATCTCGTGCTGGCAAAACAAGAGTGTTTCAAATGAATGGTGCACTTAATGACCAGAGGCCGGTCAATACCAGCGGACTCTCAATGCTCCGCCTGCCCGTGCTGGCATGGGATGGCAGGTTTGAATGTTGATGTCAGGGAGTGGGAAGGCACTGGACACGACTGTGGTTTCCTTGTGAAGGGGGTAATGAAGACCAACTGGTGCTTTTTACTCATTTTGCTTCGAGACATGGCCGAATAAGATGTCGCACGGCCACTGAGGGCAGATTCTCTGTTGTTCCTGCAGTTACACAAGTATCCTTCACCGAGCGCAAAGGTACGAGCCTGCAGCTTCGACTACCCGAGCTTTGTTATGTCTGACTCTTCTGCAAGCCCAGCAGAACGCTCACAATGGGGGTCATATATTACAGCCAGTAGAAGGTTAAAACATCAGTAATGACCCAAAGCAGAAATGCATTGAGACACATCATTGAGATTCTGCTGTAAACAACTGAAGCTCCAGCTACTGAACGCTGCAGTGCCAGTGTTAAGAGTGCAGCACTGAGTCGTGTTTGTTTATGTGACCTCAGACTGGGTCTGTCTTCAGTTGGGAACCCTCCTGAGAAACCTCCAGACTGCTGGAAACACAGTTTTATACTCTTCCAGCTGAGGATAAAGGCACCATGACTGCAGAGTGGGCCCGGATGTTTATCTAGAAAAGGTCTACTGATCCTGATAGACCTTCTCTGCCCATGTTCCACCAAGTATGTGACATAACTATACTAGAGATGGCCTTAACTATCATAACCAACACTGTCCAGACTTTTTCTGTAGTGGTTACGTTAATTTTTGGAGCAGCCTACCCTTTTTTATATGATCCCCCACGTTGAGGCAATTCACCCTAGATTCATAAAGATCTCCCAGGTGTTTGAGATGTTTCAGCATCTACAGCAATGGTGGCCAAAGTGTGGACATTTGATTTGGTCCATCTTGTCTGCACCTCCTCACTCATTGAAAAATATTTTTTATATTAAATGTAACTTAATAAATTCAGATTTTTAATATAAAGTGTAGTTTAAAGTATCCGGTTATAAAATGAAGTGTAATGTTATAAAATAGATCATAAAAAACAGTTGAAAATATTGCACTTTGACCTGCTACAAAATGATTAATATAATAAAACAATTTATTTTAATAATAAAATAAACATTTTAATAATATAATAATAATTATATTGTTTTTTTCTTTTGTTGTTTTATTCACATATTTTTTAATTATTCATTTAATTATTTAATTTAATTCAATTTATTTTTATTAAAAATGAATTGTATTTGAACTGCTACTTAATTGTTATTGGCTTTAAAACATTGTTTATTGTTATTATTATTATTATTAGATATAAAAGTACTTTTTATTGTACATCACTTTGGATGACACAACTTTAAATGTGCTGTATAAATAAGTGTTTATATAATGCTGGACTGTAAAGTCAGACAGACGTTTAACTTGAGTAATTTTTCAGATACATTTTGACTACAAATCAAAGAATTATTCGTCACAAAAAACAACAACATTGAGTTGACATCAGACTACAACGTTAGACAGACGTTTACATCATGACTTAAAACCTTTTTACTTAAAAATTGACTTAAAGATTGATTTCACGCTTTTGGGTACTTAACGTCCCGACTTAAAACAAACCAACAAAGCAGCACTGTGGTCACGATCCTCCGCCACACTGATGTCCTGACAGTCCTACCTTTAACCATGTAGCATCGTAGGCATATAGCCATATAGCATTGTGGGCAGTGGAGGCTCAGCGGTTAGAGCGCCGGGCTATCGATTCGGTTCGATTCCCGGGCTCGGCAAGCTGCCACTGTTGGGCCCTTGAGCAAGGCCCTTTACCCTCTCTGCTCCCCGGGCGCTGGAGTTGGCTGCCCATCGCTCTGGGTGTGTGTGTGTACTCACTGCCCCTAGCTCACTAGTGTGTGTGTATATATTCACTACCACAGATGGGTTAAATGCGGAGGACACATTTCGCTGTACAGTGACAAATACGTGCACCTTTATCATCTGTCGCTGTCGGTGGTCAGCTGGGACGTTGTGTTGGCGGTCTGTGAGGAAGTTTGAAGCTACAGCAGACAAACCCAGCAGCGGTTGCTACGGCTTGGCTTGCTTTTCCAGCTAATGGCCTGTGACAGGGTGTCTCTCTGATATCTCCCCTAAGCCCAGCTTTAACCGTGACACCGAGGTGCAGGGTCCATCAGCCGGAGTGCGCCATTACTGTAAATTACACTGTGTGTTTCAGTGTGAGCTTGTTAGCGTGCACGGGCCTGTTTGGAGAGGCTGGCTGCCTCTGTTTGCTTTCCAAAGCCTTTGATGCTAACAGTCCTTCGTTCGCACAAGACCAATCTCAGCATGAAATTGGGTTGAGATTTAATTACAGTGGAAACGTGGTGCTTTTTCTTTTCTCTCGTATCTTTCCCTTACTTTATTTAGCACACACACACACACACACACACACACTTCTTTCAGAAACTACAGTCTCGTTAATGAGCACATTGGATTTTTATTAGACCCACAATGGTCACTGTCGACCGGCTGAATTAATTGTCTGATGATTAGCGTGAGGGATATTCATAGATTAGCTTGTTTTCTGGCTGCACTGTGTAATTCTGTGCATTCACAGCAGGGGCTGCCTGGTTAGCCACAGCGCAGGTACCGCTCGAACGGATTCGTTTCCCGTATTGTGTGTGTGCAGATCTGAGCCTGTGGGTGTGCTGTGTGTCAGCGTTTGAAAGGCAGGATGAAGGTGCTGAGGTCTGAAAAGCATGCAGGAGACAAGCTATTCTGCACATCATGCTTTCCTTTTTTGCTCTTCGTAAGCCATGATATGGCACAGCTGGTTTCACAGCAGTCTGAGCTGTGATGAGGTGTGAATTCAAAAGCCATCACGGGTCTCTGCCACTGCTGTTATCACTGCCTGACTGATTACTGCAGGCCTTGCCGTGTCTGGAGGTGTTTTTGAGGCCTTTTGTATTTTTGCATCGGGTCTCCAGCTCCACCACACCAGCTAACAGACGCCTGTGCCGGCCAGCATAGCTTAAGAGTGAAAATGGGGCGATAGAGAGCGCCATCTACCCACCCGGAGAGAGCCCGGCCAATTGTGCTCCCTCAGATTCCGGCTGCTGATGGCAAAAAGCTGATGGCTCCTCGACCCCTGGGCCATAGTGAATTTTCTCATTATAGAACCGTGGGTTCATTTAAAGTATAGAAAGATTTGATGCATCAGTCAACCATTAAAACCATTAACAGAGTTGATGTTTTTTATCATTTTGAGCTTTAACTTGCTGACGTCACACTACATTTCATGTGTCTAAATCAGAATTTTATGGATTTTTAACAGATTATTGTTTATTAACAATTAAATGGGAGATTTGGGAGTAATACTGCCTTCCACTTCCAGGTCTCATGGTTTTTAATGGAACGGTTTTAATGATTTTATGTAGTTTGAAATCAGAGGTAACAGATTTGACCTGAACATTGTGATAAAATAATTTATATTTTTAATTATTAAAATTTCATATTCTACAGAAAATCGAAATTCTACATTTCTAAATTTAGTAAGCACACAAAACTAGGTTAGACTGTCTGAATCAGGAGTTTTTGTGGGCTGGGAGTCAGTAAATTTTTTGTGTAAAAAAGCATTATTAATAGTAATAAATGAACATAATTAGTTTTATTATTCAGAATTGATTCAGTAAAGATATTTTTTGTTGGGAAACGAACAAAAGGTTAATCTGGAAGACATGAAAAGTACCCCTATTCGATTAAATGACCCTTATAAGTGTTAATAACTCTAATGAATTGACATAGACCATCTTGGAGAGAAGCCAGGCATCATTAAAACATCTAAACAGGAGAAAATGAGAAGGTCAGATGATGATCAGTGAGTGATGGACTGATCCTGATTGGGGTTCAATAGTAGAAACATACTGAGAAAGAACCTCAGCACTGACTGACAGAGATCAGGAAGCAGAATATGGGTGACTGTTTGATAAGAGGCAGCTCACTGTGTGTGATATGAGTGATGATTATTAATGAGTGTAAAGTGTTTATGGCCTAATTACTAACATTAATAAATAACATCTATTAAGCTTTTCAATATTTAAAGCTTTGACGAACACAGCCGAGTTCAAGCGGCAGTTGTTTACTATCGCTTTAATAACGAGGGGGAAAGGGGGAGGGGAGATGGGGGGGGCGAGAAGAAAATCGAAGCCCACCGACGGCCCCGCCAAAGAGGTCTGAAGCGTTCGCTTGAAGCTGTACAGCTTGAGAGGTGATGACTTAATAGAGGCGGGGATTTACTCAGGGTGGGCGGAAATAAAACAAGTCGGACTCATTGGCTGTCCATAAATAAAGCTCGGCCGCTCTGTGATCAGCCATGCGGCGCTCGGCTCCTAAATCAGAACCCAGCTCAGGTCCTCAGCCCCCCCCGCACCCCACTCCACCCCCAGCACATTCTCTCCATAACACCACCGCCTCCCCCACTCTTGATCTAGCAGGAGATGCGTCGGCTATAATTTCCTCGGCAACGCTCTCCCGCCTCCCCCCTCATCTCCCCCCTTTCTCGCCAGCCTCATTATTGCCGAAGAGCCCTCTTGTGTCTTAGTTGTCCGTCAAAGTGGGCCGCTTTGATATTCATGCGTTGGGGCCTGCGCGATTGCCATGCAGCGGGCGCCGTTAGATGGGATCCGAAAGACCTCGGTGCTTGGCCCCCTCGCCCTCCTGCCGTTACTCTCATCCCAGCACTCCGCTTCAGAGACCAATCACTTATTCTCCACATGCCCCGCCGTTCCCACTGAAAAGCCCGGGATGGCTCAAAACATACGACACCTTTTTTTATCATTTCAGTTTTATATTCATCTTGATGCTCGAGGCGCGCCCATCCTCCACCTCAGCCTTTACAAAACCTACAGCTGTTGAACATCCAGTGTCCTCACCTTATCTTATCCTTATCTTATTGATTTTGGGCAAAAATGTCCAACCCTGGCTTTGAAAAGTAAGATCTTCTGATGTGGGGAAAGTGGTGGTGGTTCTCCATCACTGTGTTCATCATTAGAACATCTCCAAAGTTCTCCTCTCTCATGGAGTCTAGTGTTATTTAGAGTTCTCCTCAGATCAACACCTGGTTTGGGGGTAAATCAGGGCTTAATGATGGTAAATCAGGTGAGCTGCTGCTGCTGCTGCTGCTGCTGATGGAGTTGAACACATCCTCCATGCTGTGCTGGCTGGACTGGGGGGCGTCCAGGAGAAACCTGGAGGAACCGAGCTCTGTTCTTCAGACTAGCTCACCGACAAGATCTCACTACTTTCTTTCTTCAGAATGAGAAGCTCTTGTTTCTCCTTTTTACTGGATTTATCTTCACCTGCTTTATCTGTTCTGATGAGATCCGGAGCTTCTACAGTAGAACCCCCCTCACTGCTGAGAGACGGAGGTTAGAGTAATGTGATTGGCGGTCTGGACAGGATTATACACAAGGCTACCCCACTAAGAAAAGCCAGCTACTTCAGGAGAATATGGAAGCAAGGCTAAAGAGCTAAAAACTAATGCTAGCCAACCACATGTAGCACTTCAGGTATCCGCATGATGGCCAATGGGAATGCTGTGAGGGCTGTGCAGTGGCAGTGAGTAAGGGCCAGGGGTAAAGATAGTATATCAAGTGAGTGCTAAAAGCTAACCCTACAAGACTTGGGAATTCTTGATACAGGGCTAAAAACAATGTCAAGCTTGGCTAGACAAGGCTGGACAAGGCTGGGCAAATCTATGCCATGCGGCTACCGGTTCATGGGTCATCTTGTTGATATAAACCAGCCAAAGAAAGCAGAGCTCATCATTTTTTTTGTCCACGAGTCCTCCTTGGCGTGTTTCATTCGGAGGTAAAATAACAGGGTGGTAAATAGGCTTGTAAAACCACATATGAGCATCTACGCCCCAACCAAACTCGCACATCCACCATTTGTACACCCAACAGCAACTTCAATACTAACTAAATGAATTATGTGGCTCCTTTTAGGGTGACATTTCCACCTCACGCATATGCTTTTGAAGAGGATCCCACCAAAAAATAGGGAAAATAGAAAAGGCATCCAACAATAAAGGCAGCATGGAGCTTCTTTATTACGGTGATGGCAACACCGTCGCTCGTAGCAAGCTCCAACTGGACATGCAGCCCACCCATCAATGTGGACATGTGGCCAGACAATTTTAATCAGTTAGGAAACATAAAAACCCAAAACTGAATGTACTGCCAGCAGCACTCACTCCTGAGCTGAAGTGTGTGTGTGGGGGGGGTGTTGGAGCGGGGAAAACGCTACGCTGTGAAGGGCAGGGGTCCTCCAGGACCGGGATTGGAAATCAGTGGTTTTTTAGGGTTTATGAAAGAGCACTGTTGTTGTTTTCCTGTTTTGAACGGAGAGCGATTCTGGATGCTGGAGATGATTGAGATGGGCATAAACGGCGGAGAGGAAATCCAGCCAGAGACTTCACCCAGCCATGGTGTGGATCTGCGAGTCAGCCATGCAATACTAACAAGCCTCTGAACAGAACACGGTCTGTCGTTAAAACCGTCCCCTCTGTCATAAAGTTTTCACCAGCCGGCCTGTCGCACCAAGTTCAGCTAAGGGTCTAACTGAGGCAGCTTCCACAGAATCCTGTTTAGCTGATATCGTGAGTTCAGGCTCAGATTGTTGAGGAGTGGAACCCCTTCATTTAACCCATCAATGGCAGTGAACACACACAGCCTCACACCAGTGACGAGGGGCAATGAGCACACACAGCTGGAGCGGTGGGCGACCATTCCCAAAACAGCAACTTGGAAGCCTTGGATGTTGAGGGAGGAAAGAGCACTGTTCCCTTATCTCTCCACCCTCCACTTCCTGCCGGTCTAGGGTACTGCACTGGCAACCTTACAGGCTCCATGCCCGCCTCTCTAAACCTTCAGGCCAAGGCTGCTACTCTGTGCCGTTGTAGATTTGTTGAGAAGGTGGAGGAGGAATTAGTGGCTGGTAGACATTATTAGACAGTATGAGACATTGAATTAGACATTAATGCAGGTTTAATAAAAAAATAATTATTAATGGTAATAATAACCCTGCAGTAGACTGGCACCCTATAGAGGGAGCGATGCTGCCCTCTGCTCAGTGATTTCGGGTGGGCTCCAGACCCACCGTGATCCTGACCTGAATAATATGATAATAATAATAATAATATTAATATGGTGGCTTTAAAAAGTCTACAAAGAAAGCTTTCAGTGCTGAAACCACCAGAGATGAGAGCTTGAGTCGCACGTTGACTGACTCACGACTCACGAAATTCACAACGCATATTATTTTCGCAAATTTACTCAAGACCAAAAGTTTTTTAAATAATTTGTTTAGTGAATTTGTTCCTCTCCTTTTTCCTCCACCCACTCAGAGCTCCCCCTACCACTAGCAATGCACCCAACACCAGGAGCGCAAGGACTCCTCTGATACAAGTGAAGCTTTAGGAGCGATGGTTGTAGATAGCGCCATCTATCCACCCACTTGGACTCTGGCTGTTCGTGGCAAAGCGGCAGGGCTTGGGCATGGATTGGAACTTGCACCCCCCTGGCCATAGTGGAAATATTGCACAATATAAAATATTAATAAAATAATAATATTGGCCAACGAATCCAGGTAGTCTCCAGACCTACTGGAGTCCGACTGGCTGTGAAGAAGGTGAATGGATGAAAGGATTTCCACCTTAATGTGAGTGAGTTTTCATGATTCTCTGTGGCTAGATGCAGTGTTGAGGAGGGGCGGCTCATGTGACTGTAACAGACAGACAATTATAATAGGGTTAATTGCATAATGGCCATCGTGGTGAACTTGCTGTTGACTGAAGTCTTTGCCATCTTGTCATTTTTTGGTTTTAAATGTGAGCCATCTGTTCACAGAACATTCAAAAGAAAAATACTGTGGGTAAGAAAGTGGCAGGAGATCACTAAAGCTAAACGGCAGACATTACTGTAATGCTGTTCTCCTGCGGCTCCCAGCAGCATCAGGCTTCAAATAACGAGCTTTTCCTAACAGAAGAAGCTTCAGTCTGCAGGACAGAAGAAAGCACTGCACGCAGTCAAGACAGGGTATCAATGAAAGGAGCGAAACAACTGACTGCTGAGACTCAAGACTGGACTTGGACTCAGTACAGAGTGCCTTCTGAATGTTTCTGGATGGTACAGGTCTGGAGACGGTAACTACAGCATAACTAGCATACCTTTAACCTCTAGACATCTAGAGCCGTTACTGTTGCGATGGTAAAAAGGTGTGTGGTCAGTCTACGATGGATATTGGAACGGGTCGTTGATCCAGCTGGATGCCAGGGGACAGTAGTGTGTTCGGTAGTCTGACCGCCTCAGGGAAGAAGTTGTGGCGGTGGAACAGATCGTCAGTACCTTTTTCCTCAACAACAGGAGGATAAAGCATCCATATGAGGGATTGGTTCGAGGGTTTGTCCACAGTGCTGGATGGTGAGTAGAGAGACCCCTATGATCTCAGTTGTCCTCACAATCCACTGCAGTTCCCATCAGTCAGCCAGCTGGTCTGGACGCACTCTAGTTGCAGAGTCTGCCGGGTCTAGCGGTTTGCGACAGTGCAGTTCTCCTATCAGACAGTAGGACAGCTGGTCAGGACGCTCTCTATTGACCCTCTGAAGAGGGTGTTGATAGGTAAAGAGACCCCAATGATCTTCTTAATTGGCCTGACAATCCAGTGCAGGGTCTTGCAGTCCAAGACAGTGTAGTTCCCCCTACAAATGACAGTGAGACAGCTAGTCAGGATGCTCTGTATTGTCTCTTGTGGAAGGTCAGGTGGTGGTGTTATTCCAGGTAAGGTTGTTGGTGATACACCAAAGAACATGGAGCTTTTGATTTTCTCCACAGGTGAACCTTTGATGTATAGTGAAGAGTGATCTCACAGGTCCCCCTCCGCTTCTTTCTATCTACATTTTGAGATATGTGGACTGTTGTCGCCGTACCAGCCCAACACACTCCATAACACACTCCACCTCTTCCCTGTATGCTGATTCATCCTAACTGCTGATGAGGCTCACCACTGTAGTATCATCAGGAAGCTTGGTAATGTGATTTGAGCTGGTAAATAATTCATCCATCTGCTGTGGCTAAGCCTGGAGGAAACCTCAGTCTCTGACCCTGCATGTTTCACGCACGGTTGTGGACGATGAGATGCTGTGTGTGGTGTCACTCCGACTCACTCTCACTGACCCACCATTCAGTACAGAGCCGATCACGGTTTGTCACGACAGGTCTGGAGCAGTTGATGTAATCTGGCCTTTTGCTCCCGAGGCCTGCCCCGTCTGAGCGTAATGCATTAGCAACTCCCTAACCAAACGCTAACATCCCACTGACCTTTACACACACACACACACACACCTTGGCACAGTCACTACGGACCACCTGATTTATTTCATTTGGCCTCTGAAGTGCATTTGCTTTTCAGATTCGAGTACCTTCTCAGAGGGGATGGTCTCGCTAGTCACGAAAGAGAAAGCTCTGCTGGAGGCTCTTGTTCATAAAGCATGTACAAGGCACTTGCTCTTTAAGCTGCTTGAAAAAAAGACAAAGTGACAAAGTAGCAAAGTTCGAGGGACTGCATTCAAATTGGCTGAAAAAGCGTCTCATTCAGTATAAGCTCCTGGTGAAGGGCTCTAAATCTCAATACCATCGACCCCTTTTAAAGAATTTGTCCTGATCCGCTTTGTTTTAAATATTGAAGGATGTATTAAACCTCCTTTCCAGAAGTGCACACAGTTCCTGAGGTCCTAATGATTTCTTCATGGCATGCTTTGGCCGAAGTAATACATTGATCAAGCATCACAGTAACCTTCTCGCCCTGTCTAAGCAGCCCTCAGTGCAGAACGGCCGGTTTGAGTGTCTGTTCCTTTAAATGATAATGGCCCACTGCTCATCCCACCTCCCACCCCTGTAAACCTGTGCCAGATGCCTGCAGAAAAAAATAAATGGCCATACCTTTGCTTTGGCAATGCATTTGACTTTTTAAAAGACAGATCTTCTGGTGAAGTATTCAACGATTCCATTATTAGACACCTTTTTGTGAGCCTATCTATCAGCAATCAGAGCGACGGAATCCAGGACTACTGCCAACAAGATTTGGCTCCTCAGGGTACATCAGATTCCCTACGTTGCTCAACCTGCCAAATAGTTCTCCAGAAAATCGCCACACTAGAAACAAGAATGCTCACCAAACTCGCGGAACGGGAACCAAGAAGGTCCAGTTTGGACCACAGCTCTGTCTATGCTGAACCGTGACCCAAACGAAACCCATGAAGAGGTGAACTGCTACGCCCCTAGCGTACAGAGTTCCACCCGAAGACTCCCGAGGCAGGCATGCAAGCTTGTCACAAATGTAGAAGACAAGAATCGAACAATTTAATAGAAGCCAAAGGCCCAGTCATTGGCCTAGGCCTTATAATGTTTGGACCATCACAGTTCCTTCCATACGTGAGTGGCAGGGGTCGAGACAACCTCCTGGGCAGCCAGGTGGGACCAAACTAGTGGTGGCGGGGAGGAAAGAGGGAAAAGACGAACCGCCAGCATCTGAAAACAGCGAAGTAGGCGTGTAAGTAGAGGTGTTTTAAAGCCAGGTGGACAGGTGGACTGTTTGAGGGCTGTTGTAAGGTGTAATAGCATTAAAGATCTCCTGGTAGAACCTCTGCTGAAGTTCTCAGAGAAGTTGTTGCAGGGTCTGCAGAGAGGTGGTGGAACAGATCGTCAGTACCTTTTTTCTCAACAACAGGAGGAAAAAGCATCCGTATGAGGGATTGGTTCGAGGGTTCGTCTACAGTCGTTTTTGGAAGGTGATGTTGATGGTGAGTAGAGAGACCCCTATGATCTCAGTTGTCCTCACAATCCACTGCAGTTCCCATCAGTCAGTCAGCTGGTCAGGACGCTATCTAGTTTCGGAGTCTGCCGGGTCTTACGGTTCGAGACGGTGCAGTTCTCCTATCAGATAGTGAGAGAGCTGGTCAGGACGCTCTCTGTTGACCCTCTGAAGAGGGTGTCGATAGGTAGAGAGACCCCAATGATCTTCTTAATTGGCCTGTCGATCCAATGCTGTTCCTGCTGTGTTCATGTGTAACATGGGGGAATGGTGGGGAAAGCTTTGCCTCTAGACAACTAAGCATTTGGTGCATCACATAGAAAGATCATACCAGATCTCCTCCACTGTATCACTTCATTAGAAACACCTATCTTATGAGGCCACTGTGTAGATGTTATTGGGTGGTGGTCCATTCTCAGAGCAGCAGCAGTGACACTGACAAAGCTAGGTGTTAGGTGGAAAGTGGAACCCCCACACACAATATCAAAGGCCCAGAGCAGTGGTTCCCAACTCTGGTTCTGGAGGACACCCCCACCCTTCACATTTTAGTGTTTACCCTGCTCCCAACACACCTGATCCAGGTCTGACGGTGGTGTGTTAGAGCTGGAACCCACTAAAAAGTGCAGAGCAGGGGTTTCTCCAGGATCATGGTTCTGAACCACTGGGCTAGAGCATGGTTAACACACGTTGTGCATCAGCAGAAGAGCTACATCAGCAGCAAAGGTGCTGCGTTTCTAATAAAGTGGCCCGCAAGTGTGTGCATTATTGTTTTTAATGCAGAAATTGAGATGAAACCCAGGACCAGTTGGGTTATTGAGCTGTATAAAGCCTGCTCTGTCTATAGAGGCTTTTTTTCTCGTAGGCACAGAGTGATAGTTTTGTGAACTGCTTAAGCGATTCCTGCCAGAAAGGGAGAATTCAATTTTGCACTCGTGTCTACAGTGTGACACATTGGGAATAATTATGCACCTAATAGTGTGTGAATGTGCAAATCACAGGAAGCGATGGCAAAAAGAAAAGCCAGCAGAACAGAAGCTTCGGGAAACGTTATGGTTCCATTTTCCGACTCGCAGCCTGAAAAACAGCCAGATCCACCGCTTCCGAGTCCCACAGGACCCCCGTGTGCGAGTGTGAGCGTGAGAGAAAGGGAAACTGCGACTTGCAAAGGAAAGAGGAAGAGAAGGAGTGGGGATGGGAGAGAAAAGGAGAAATGAAGATGGAGAGATGGGGGCCATGGGAGGTTGCGATTATGTTCGCGCCTATTCCCAGGTACGGCTGAGGCAGAAGGCCCATCAATCGAAGACATGCTTGCTCTAATGTGGCTGAAATAGGAGTTCGATGTCTGGGGAAATTGTTTCAAGCGGCAGATCTGGCCGAGACCTATAATAAAACCCTATCTATCAATCGGTTGCCCGGTTCAGCCGAGTTTCCGGGATCGTTTCTTGAAGGTGGCACCGCCTGCTGAGAGCCCAATTTGGAGGGAAGCGTCTCCAGGATACCAATAAACTGGTCCAATAAGCACACAGGTGCTTGAGAGGTCTGAGACGCGAGTTTGGTGAGGCTTGTTGTCCCGATGAAACACAACGCTTTACCAGGATTTGAGGCCGTTGGAGGGTTTGTTTGGTGCTTGGTCCCCTTGAGAAAGCTGTCTCGGAAAACCTGGACCCAGAGACCAGTTTGGGGTAGCTTTTGTTATCCCTTTAAAAGCCTAGCCTATAAAGTGTACATATGTAGTTCCCAGTCATTTTATAGGGATATAGGGACAAAAACTCAACATTAAATCAACATTAAACCTGTCTAATATCGGGCCGGCCGAAACTGCTCCGAACCATCAGGGCATGGACTCCACAAGACCTCTGGAAGTGTCCTGAGCAGCAGATCCTTTGAGTATCCTGTACGTTGTGAGGTGGGGCCTCCATGTTCATCAGCAAGTCTTGGGCACCCATGACCCTGTTGCGGGTTCACTGGTTGTCCTTCCTTGGAGCACTTTTGGTAGGTACTGACCACTGCAAACTCTCCAGTCGTCTAGAACAGATCTCAGTTTGGTTCTTGTCAAAGTGTCTCATATTCTTTCGCTTCTTTCGCTATTTTTGCTGCTTCAACACCTCCATGGCCTTCCAGAACTGACTGTTCACTCACTGCCTAATATGTAGATCCATCCACCACCTGACCGGTGCCATCGGAACCTAATGTTAATGCAGTAGAGCCCATTACACACTAAGGTGTGTTAGTCAGTAACTACAGGGACTTCTGGTGGGGCTGTTTTCTGGTAATGGACGTTTGTAATGACACTTTTGGCCCCTCCGGCGGTCCAAAGGCTGTTAAAGGGGGTCCGACTCCGAAATTTTATTCATTCAGAGAGTTTATTCATGCCTTTATTCAAGAGCAACAAGAGCAAATAGGACCTATAGG
Source organism: Salminus brasiliensis (assembly GCF_030463535.1). NCBI lineage: Eukaryota > Metazoa > Chordata > Actinopteri > Characiformes > Bryconidae > Salminus > Salminus brasiliensis. The sequence continues at coordinate 2,943,472 of NC_132898.1, forward strand.
ACAAGTGGGCCCCTTACCCACCGTGTGAGAACCACTGGAATAGTGAAAAAGACAGGAGGTCAAGTCACAAACGGAGGTTGATCCAAATCTTTATATCTAGAGGTTTATAATGCCTGATATTTATGTCATAAAAGGACAAAATACAAAAGCTGAAAAGCACATTCTGTTTTCATGTCCCCACCTCCCAGCTTTCTAACATTCATTCGGCCTTTGCCAGATTCCATTTTTCAAGCGCTTTTGACATCAGAGCTCTGCTAATGGCGCTGAAAGTGACTCGTCGTTATTGTCCCCCCTACAAAATCTCTCATTAACACCTAGGAGTGATGAGGAGGCTCTGTTGATGGCGGCGCTCGAGTGGTGGGCGAGTTGCAATCACGTCTTTCTTTATCTCTTTTCTTTCCCTCTTTATGCTCCCCTTTGATGGTAATTGAGGTGACCTGTGATTGGGGGCAGATGGCTCCCTCTCATCAGGGACCGGCTTTGGACGCTGTGCGTATGTTGTGCGAATGAGCGAGAGGAGAGGGATCACTTTTCGGCCCTCCGCGAGATGACAGAGACGGCACTTAACGCTTCATTATCTTTGCGGCGCAGCTGCTTCTGAATGTTTCTCTGTGGCGGTTGGAGGCAGACTTGACTGCACACGGAGCGGCAATGAAGACAAGAGCCCGGGAAATACTACTGCAATTTGCAGGGCAGTGCCCAGACAGATTACTTAAATATGGTGTAGGTAGCATCTTGTCCTGTTGCCCTGTTGGCCAAGTGCATGATGGAATCAGCGTTGAGGACCAGCATGTATACATTATGTCTAACGAGGCCTGGTGTAAATGGGATGTGTAAAAGTCAGATCTGGACGTTATCTGGACGCGTAAAGTAGCACAGTGGGCACCTAGTGGTGGGAGATGGAAGCTCCTGCCTCAGTTATGAATGTGCAGCAGACGTTAGCAATGATGCTGAACCCAAGGAGGCCTGGAGACTCTAGACTCCAGGCCTCTTTCCATTGCTCCTGCATTTACTGTCTTATTGCAGTCATAATTCCCCCTCTCCGTCGCCGACATAATGGGCCTCTTCTGCGCCGTTCCACCCTCGGCGGCGATAGCGAGTGCAGGACAATTATGAGTCTCCCAGAGTGCTTTCACATCACATTTTCGCTCGGCCAATGAGTCTGGCTGGAGTGAGAGAGACAGAAAGTGAGGGAGCAGGAGGGAGAGATGGACTTCTTGTGAGAGCCTTAATTGGATCAAGGCAAACTTTTTGAAAAGTGTGCTAACGACGACAAGTCGCTCGTGTCTCATGCAGAATCACAGCCGAATATACACTCTAAAAAATGCTTCAAATGGGGGCCCTGAGTGGCTCAGCAGCCAGTTTGAATCCTGCTTTGCCATCAGCAGCCGGAGCCAGAGGGAGCACAACTGGCCATGCTCTTTCTGGGTGGGTAGACGGCACTCTCCTCCCTCATCACTGCCATTGTGATGGCATTGGCTAATGTATCAGAGCTGGGGATCCGGCGCTTTCCTACAAGTGCACTGGTGCCTAGTGATGCTGCAATGGCCACAGTTCGAAAAGAGGAGGTGCCTGACTTCACATGTATCAGAGGAGGCAGGCAGGTGATTGGGGGAGTCTTAGTAAGTGGGTGTGTTAATTGGCTCAGTTTAAATGGGGAGAAAATTGGATATAAATGTTAAAAAAAAAAAAAGAAAAACATCAGATGGTTCTTTGAGCCATTCTTCGAGTCATAAGTGGTTCCTCTATGGCAGGGGTGCACAACTCCAGTCCTGGAGGGCTGGTTTCCAGCAAAGTTTGTTGGCTGCCCTACTTAAACACATCTGATAAACTCATCAATTAATTACCAGGCAAGGTGGGTGTGTTTGAGTTGGGCAACCACCAACTTTCCTGGAGGCTGGCCTGGCGTATACCCCTGTTCTATAGCATCACTCATAGAACCATGTGAAGCACCTTTATTTTTAAGAGTTCAGGCGCTTGTAGTGTCTTACAGCCTGTTTGGCACTCTATTTTAAATGCCCCCTCCCAAAACCTGCTCCCCTACCCATACACCAACCCTGAATCCTACTTCCTACTTATCCCCTCAGGCCCCAGTCCAGGAGAGGGCGGTAATACCTCACAAAACTGATTTAAACTGCCTCAGGAATACCCAAAATACACCAAACCCAGAATACAGTGGCAAAAAAACAACCAGTGCTAAGAGCACAGGATAAGCTTTAAGGGCAGGGCAGTGTCCAGACGGTTTTCTTAAACATGGTGTAGGTAGTGTCTTGCCCCTGGTCACTCCAGTAGAAGATATTACAGAGCATTGGTTTAACAGTATTTGCACCCAGAAGCAGTATTAGGTCTGTTGGCACTTTTGGCCTTTCCCAAGCCTACCCCTGATTTACAAGCCATTTATAAGCCGTCTAACCAAGACCAAGACACCTTTATGTGGCCAGCTGTAATAGAAATGCGTATAAGTCATATCTGGACATTTTCTGGACACTCGAAGAAGTGTACAATGGTACAAATCGATACAGATCTTTTACAACAAAGGAAAAGGCTGGTTTTAAAAACATCTGGACACACGTGGACAGAAATGACATCTTTACAGTGGAAGGATTTTTTGGAGCATTTCTATTGGTTGTTATGAAATGAGAAACGGCAAAAATGGAGATTGGGTAGGGGGCAGTGGGATACCCATACTGTTGAATGGGACAAGACTTTGTCCACTCAGGCCCACTGCATGGTTTCAGGGGTATCTATATAGAAGACAGTGCTGGAGCTTCCCCTGGCACTTTGCTGCCATTTGTAAGTGTGTGTGTTGGCCCATCCTGTCAGGCTGAGAACAAATTTGCTGAATGACTCACTTAAAACTAAGGCCTGAAACACTAAAACGCTCAATCCTGACTGACCTTTTGACTCTTTGTAACTCACCATTATGTCATTTGGCCTTCAGACTCATTTAGGAGTAATGTTTTCTTCGACAAACATCACAGCAAGCTGTCAAAGAGGCAGGATGAGTCACGGCGGACTCAATGAAGTACTGAATCATAACAAGAACGGTTGCAGTAGCCGACAAACTTCCATGATGTCTTTATAACGGCCTTCACTGCACCGGTCCGAACTTTTTAGACTTAGCGGAGTGAAAGGAGTGAGAAAATCCTGCCCTTGCCCCACATCTGCTACTTACTGAGTTATTGATGAAAGGAAATTAAGCACTGATGTTAAAGAGATAAAGGTATCAAAGGCTAGTGTACTTTCTTTTCAGCCAGGCCTCACCGTCCACTGCAGCTTTTTCCTCAGATGCTGTCTGTATTTTCCACCATGAGATTCTCAGTGTAGACAGTGCAGCGAAATCACAGTCCACAGTCCACAGAAACGAAGCACCAAGGACAGGCATGTGTTCCCGTCAGCCGACGCCTCTGACAGTGTCGCTCAGCCTCTGCAGTGGGGATTGTATGTCTGGTCTGTTGACAGGAGTGACTCAGGCTTTGGGGCGGTGTAATCTGGAGCTGTGGAGAGGTGTGAGATCAGGTCATATCAGTCCACTGATTGGACACCAGTCCAAAATGAGCTTATATATAGGTCCCAGATAACACGTCCATGTGGGCCTTGTATGGGTAGCCTAACTGTGAACCAGAACGTTTGTCCATAGGTTCCATATTGGCTAAGACATATGTATGCCCACCAGGGTCAGTGATGGGACCAGGATGGGTTAAACAAGGGGCCTCATATGTGTTTTACACTGGCACATGGGTCCCTACGGAGCCGTGGAACCCACCTAGCCAACGTTCTACTCATGAGAGTCCATCATAAGCATGTCGGCTGGGGCCACACCTCGGTTGGATCCTGTGGAGATGGTGAAGTGGGATGTGGTGGGTATTCATATGATGCTATAGGAGGTTAGATAGAAGTCCTGCAGGGTCATGGGCACCCCATGAGTTGTTGATGCTCATGGAGGTCCCACCTCACAACTTAACTAGTCTTGGTGCCGGATACCACACCTTCAGACCATGATAATTCTTCACCTACTGAAGCATCTTAAGCATCATCATCTCCAGCTTTTCCAAAGCTGTTTCTGAGAGGACGCATTGATCAGCACCCTGTGGGTTAATGTGTCTTTATGAGGCTGAGCTACACTGCTACACTGACCTTTCAGCACCGGAATTCATTATGAATATTGTCTCAGCGAGCCTGAGAGAGCACTTCTTTCGGATTTCGGAAGCTGTCCCCGTCTAAACGTGGAGCATAAATTTGTCATGTGAATCACATCTTATTTATTTTGCCATTATCGAATCATTTATTTAATCGTGTCCAAATAGCAGGAAAGGTCACATACATAATTAATTGGAATAAAATATTTGGGCGCGCCAGATTCGAGCCTGATGATGTAGCCTGCTTTCAGTGGCAGTGGCACTATTTAAGGTGGAATGGAGAGTTAGCATGAGAGCCAGCTTTAGCTGCTAACTGGTAATGTGGCCACATGTTGACGCCTAGAGGGCACCAGGTGGCGCTACTGCGAACGTACGGATTGGAAGTGGATCGGAACCTTATAAGCAGATACCCGATCCATAAAAAATGCCTGGATCTGCCCCTGATCCCGAGTCACTGGGTCGGATCTGGACCTAGGACCTAGCTCTAGTTAGAACATGAGCTCCAGGACCTCCAGGAGAGACCTTGCCCTCAGAAAACCGTGCAGGAGGGCGGATATACAGTATTAGGCCCAAGCAGAGAAATTCGAGGAGGAATGAAAGAAGGACATTAATGCAAAGCATTAAAAGAAGATGTAAACAAAGATCACACGCTGCGTCGTTCTACTGTACAGCTTCAGCTGTGTCACATGACTCCTAATGCTGTTATTAAACGGCTTATCTGTGTTCTGAGGAGCTTCTGAGGAAATAATGGAGCCCTGCTAAGGGTTTTTTTTTTGATGTATTGGTAGATGGTTCCATCATCCTCCCTTGGTAGTTGTTTCTTATTATCTGTGTGTGTGTGTGTGTGTGTGTGTGTGTGTGTGTGTGTATACATATATGTGTGTGTGTTTGTGTGAGCGCATTTGCCAGAGGGGACAACGCCACGTCGGCCTTGCAGATTGAACTTCATTAAAGTGTGGCAGATTGCTCCGGACAGGAACCCTCCCCTCCACCAATCCCCCCACTCACACACCACCACCACCCCCCCTTCGTCATTTCTTTTTCTCGCTCCCTCGCTCCACGCAGTCAGAGCCCTCGTCCCGACAGCGAAGATTAAATGGAGAGGAAGGAAATAAATAAATAAATAAAAGAGAGGCGAGAGAGAGAGAGGCAGAGGAATGGTGAAAGTTATCTTATTAAAACTTGAAAGAGAGATGGTGGAGAGGGGCAGGGCAGAACTCCGAGGTGGATTTCACACCCTGGCTGCCTCTGCGGCGTTAGTGTGTGTGTGTGTGAGTGTGTGTGTGTGTGTGTGTGTATGTGTTGGTCAGATATGAATGTGGGGGATGTTCTCCTTCTGTGTCTTGTCTCTTGTGGCCGCAGTCCAACAATCCCCATCATCTAACTGTATGTCCAAATGTTTGTGGACACCTATTCTAATTAGTGCATTTGGCTAATTTTGGTTGCGTCCATTGCTGCTGACTCAGACGTGCAAATGCACACACACACACACACACACAGCTTGTCTGGTCCCTGTAGAGAAGAAGTACTGCCAATAGAATAGGACTCTCTGCAGGAGCAGATAAACAACATGGACCTATTGGCATCATGCTGCCTAATAATGCCAGGTGTGGGCTAGAGCTGTGCTTTGACCTGTGGAGCACAAAACCATAAAACCTCCAGAAGGCTTTTTCTTTGAGCTTGAAGATGTCGATGTCTGGAGTAGGGGCTTCTGACTTGGGAAGCAGGCTCTCGGTACACTGTGAGAACCTCTAGGTTACTCCATAAACCTAGGGGCTCCTGCAATACCTCCAGCGTAGGAACCTCTGGGATTCCTCAGTTTTTCTAGCAGAATTGAATTAGAGGTAACCACAGCATCTCTAGGCGACTAAATTTGGATATCCAACTTATATCACTTGAGGAACTGACATAAACTTTAGCTCTTTCCAAAAAAATGGGTTCCTTTCACAACCTCTTCTTGAAGATCCTCCACAATTTCAAAGTAAAGAACCTCCAAAAGGTTTCTCAGGGATCTTGTCCTTCTAGCAGTGATATGGTGATGGGAAGATGCAGATGGAGTAATTATTCCAACTACAGCAGTGCATTAAGAGACGGGATCACGTGGACTATGAGTCGGATATCAGGAATATGCACTCTGGAGAGACGTTTAACATGAAGTTAGGCTGTAGGACGCTTTCATCAGCCTTCTGTCTCCCACACACTGCTGATATTAGCGTCCAGCACTCTAACTGAACAGAGAGTTTGGAGATCTTAGGCGGCGCGTATTCCGCTTTGTTTAAAGAACACAGTCTCTGAAAAACGAACGTCGCACTGAAACATTACTGTGCCATTGATTTCGAAGCAAACATGCATTTAATTAACGGCTGCTATTTTGGCCGACAACTGAGACATTTACGGCAGCAGCAAATCGTTTGCAGGCGCAGGCTATAATAGGATTATTTCAGGGCTTTTAAAATTCACAGCCTCGGCGGTGAAGCAGCAAAGTCAGGAAAGTTCAGGGCACCTTTTAAACGAAGCTCCATTCAAACGAAGCTCTGCTACTGCGTTTTCATCCACTCTCCAGATGGAGCTCAAGCTTGGCTTCTGTTTTCAAATGTATTCTTTTATTTGTTTATTTTATTTAAGCTTTTGCTTTTTGCTATTTTGCCATTTCTGTATTTTTCCCTCTAAAAATAATGAGGATTTGTCTGATCACAGCAACAGTCCTAATAATACTCTGCTTTTAGAGTTTGAAGCCCTTTGAAACTGACAGCCGCGTTTTGCTTTTAGGCTGATGTAGTGAAGGCCGACGTGAAAACTGAAAAGGCTGACTGGCCTGATCTACTACGGGCGTTTACTTCAGCTGTAAGAATTATTCATCAGAAACCACCAGTAGAGATGACAAACCAGTGTTAATGGATATGGGGTCAATACCAGCAGAAAATCAAATGAAAAAAAGGGACTGGATCCAACTCCCCCCCCCCCCCCAACCCCCGCCCGCTGTAACAGATATACCCTGAGCCAGCACTCTGTAGTTCTATAATTCCTGACTGCAGTCCATCTGTTTCTCTGCATACTTTGCTATTAGCCTCCTTTCACCCTGTTTGTTCTTCAATGCTCAGCACCCCACAGGACTGACCACCACAGAGCAGACTGTATTATTTGGGTGGTGGGTGATTCTCAGCACTGCAGTGACTCTGACTGGTGTGCTGGTGTGTTAGTTTGTGTAGTGTAGGTACAAGAGAGTCATACACACCAGTGTTTATGGAGGAGAGGGTTGTTAATGGAGGAGCCCCCCAGCATTGAGTTGTGGAGCAGTGGAACTGCTGCGTTCTCTGGAATGATGGATGGAGACCCATTCAGTACTTGGGGATTTTTGAATTGGGGAGTTGAGGATGAAGATGTTGAGGATGATGAGATGGGGTGGTGATCCTGCATTCAACATCCTGGCCTCACTAATACTCAGGTGGCTGAATGCCAACGATTCCTCACAGCAATGCTCCATCTCCAAAATCTAGTAGAAAGCCTTCTTCTTCCCTGGACAGTAGAGACAGTTACTCCAACCAAAGCAGGATCAACTCTTTAATACCCTTGATTTCAGAAGCAACAATGAAAGAGCAGGTGTCCCAATATTTTTGTCCATATAGTTTGCATACACACAAAGTATCAGATACTGACACTGCTGATTTGCTGCAGCATTTGTGTGAACCTCAGAACTCAACAGCCTCAGCTCAGAATATAAGAATACTTCTTAGTTGGTATTGGCCGTGCGTCTCCAAGACGGATCCGTTGACCTTTCCGTTCAATAGATTTATTCATGCTCACTAACAGCCTCAATTCCACACCGGCGTTAAACAGATCCAAATAAGGGAGCCTTTTTATTTGGATGCTTTTCGGGGCTTCTAGGCAATCCATTTAAAGAAGAAAGAGAGCGAGAGATAGAGAGAGGCTTAGGAGGTAAGTAAAGCATACCTGGATAAGCCTTATGAAACACTGCTGTGATAGCTACAACAGGACTGTATGTACACCCACACTCAGACACAGTCTGAACACCGAGCCGGAGCACTTCAGAGCCTATCAGATCATCTCGGAGATGAGAAGTGCAATTTTCGACATATAGCACACTAAGATAATTGCGGTCAAGCTAAGGTCTGGGTCACTGATGGGAGAGCCTCTCTGCCTCGTGAATGTAAGTTTTTTTTCATTCTGGAGGATAATTATTACACTCTCACTTTTACAGACAGCAAACGTGTGCTGGGTGGGAATCGCCTCAATAGAAAGAAGTGGACCCTCTGAAAACAAGCAGAAGTTCTGTCCCGGCACTCAGGCACTGAATTCTGCAGGATGGCGGAGGGACGATCAGGACACGGTCGTTCTCCCAGATGTGGCTCGAGTTTTAGCTCACCAGGTTTAGCTTTAGCTCTACAGGTTGCTAAGACTCAAAGAGGGGGCGGAGCTTTGTTAGCCTTGTGTTTGGTCAGGGGTGTGCTGATGTAAACTTGCCCCTCTTCAGGACCGCTGAAGACCAGGAGAGAAGAGCGGGACTGGTGAAATCCAACAGACGTGTATTAGACTTACTCTCGGGGTCCTGAGGGGCCAGGTTCACTATAGTAGAAAGAAAACTCAGAATGACCACTTTATTGGAAACGCCTCCACCCTGCTGATGTACTAATAGAGGCTGCAGGTCATGTGTGGATGCGTTGTTTGTGAAGGCCCTCTTCTCGACTTCGAGTGGTTTCTGATGAGGTTCAGAGCTGCTCTTCTACTGCTGATGTTTGAGTCAGTTATCTGATGCACTGTGTGAACTGCAGTATATCCTGTTATTACTAATATTATTATTAATAATAATACTGTAGTTAAATGATAGTTCTTCAGTTTCTCCTCTCGCTCTGCCAGCTGTCAGCTCTCACACTCTTAATCTCACCCTGAACGACGGCTGACTCGGCTTACTGCTTTCAAACCACTGGAGAGAGAATAGTGAGTCAAGTCATACTGATACTGTACTGATATCACCATCGGTACACTGTGGTGGAGAGAGAGAGAGTGGATAAGTGAGTGTGAGAGAGAGATAAAGTGAATGAGTGAGTGAGAGAGAGGGAGCGAATGAGTGAGTGAGAGAGAGAGATAAAGTCAATGAGTGAGTGAGTGAGAGAGCTGGTGAATGAGTGAGTGAGAGAGAGAGGGAGTGAATGAGTGAGTGAGAGAGAGAGGGAGTGAATGAGTGAGTGAGAGAGAGAGGGAGTGAATGAGTGAGAGAGAGAGGGAGTGAATGAGTGAGTGAGAGAGCTGGTGAATGAGTGAGTGAGAGAGAGAGATAAAGTGAATGAGTGAGTGAGAGAGAGAGGGAGTGAATGAGGGAGTGAGAGAGAGAGATAAAGTGAATGAGTGAGTGAGAGAGAGAGGGAGTGAATGAAGGAGTGAGAGAGAGAGGGAGTGAATGAGTGAGTGAGAGAGAGAGCGAGTGAATGAGTGAATGAGAGAGCTAGTGAATGAGTGAGTGAAAAAGTAAGTAAGTGTGTGACAGAGAGAGAGAGAGAGAGAGAGAGATGATGGTGATAAGTTTGGGTAATCAGGACTGAAAGTCTGAAAATGGGGAAAAAGCTTTTTGTCAGTTCTTCTGTTTTTAAATTCTGAAGAGAAAAAACATAAAAGCGAACAAACAGAAACAAGAGAGAAATAAATGGTGAGCAGAAAATCAACAGAGGAAAGATCAAAAAAAAGAAAAAAAGGAAGAAACAACAAACATCAAAAGAAAAAACACAGAAAATACAGGAAATAAACAAGTAACAAAACAAAGGAAGAGATTAAAAGAGAGGAAGGAAAGACAGACAGACAAAGGTAGAAAGAAAAAATACAGAAAAGATAGAAATAGTGAAAAGATGTGGAATAAAAAGGAAAATAAAAAGGAACAAGATAATAAATCAACATAAAAGACAAGAAGAGCAGAAATAAGATTAAAAGAGAAAAAAGAGAAAAGTGAAAGAACAAATTACATAAAATGAACCTAAGAAAGAAATCAAAAGTGGAGAAGTTGCAAAAAAAAAGGAGAAAAAAGGAAAAACAACTAAAACTAACTAAATAAAAAAAATACCAAAAAATGGAAGGAAGAGCAGAAAACTGGAGACAGTCAAAATAGAAACATCAAAAGAAAGAAATTAGTTAAAGAAAAAATGAAGATAAAAGGGAAAAAACAAACAGGAGAAAGAAAAAAATAACCAGCAGTTCAGCACTGACCGGCGGACAGCGGCCATGACCACTGGGAGACCGGACATGCAGAACTGAAAGGAGAAGGAGAAGAATTACAGGAGAAAGTGAAACTGGTTAATTGCTGTTGTTCAGGTTTCTGGTTCAGTGTTGGAGGGGAGGAGGTTTCGCAGAGGTTTTTAGGAGGTTTTTAGGAGGTTTTTAGGACGTTACACGGAGGTCTTTGTGGTCCTCGCCTCCATTTGTTCAGGCTGACTTGGCTGCTTTCTTCTGCTGCCACATGCTCCACTCTGCTGGAGCCGGAGCTGGCGCTCACCCATCTCTCTCTTTCTTCTCCCCACTCCCTCTCTGCCTCTCTGCCTCTCTGCCTCTCTCGTTCTCCTTCCCTCTCCCTCGCTCTGGTTCCTGCGCTCGAGTAGGAGGACGAGTGAAGGCTGCCAGCACTGTGGATTGTCAGGAAGAACTGGCACACCTCTCCACAGTAGGGTGTCAGTCAGTTTGGAACTGAGGTAATGTAGTTCAGAGAAGACTTTTTAGAGCCTCGCCCTGTTTTTTTACCAGTTAAACTGCACGTAAACAGACCGGATGCTACCCTGTGAAGTCCCAGATGTGCGTAGGAACCTCTGCGGAGCCCAGAGTGTAAAGCAAAAGGTTCTTTGGTCGATTCCCAAAAATGACAGTCTCGGCAGACATCTGCTGATGGAACGCTTTTACATTTACAGCAGTTGTGAGACACTTTTATCCAGAGCAACTACAGAACGTTCTCGGATCTGCTTCTGGTCTGCTTACTCTGAGAAAAAGGCCGGAGTCTAAAGGCCTGATGATGACTTCAAGCCAAGACAAGGCCTGAAGCTGAGAAACATTGCTGATACCTGCAGAAACACCTCCATACATCCAGTAGTTCTTTACGTAAGCGACCTTGGCTCTTCAGCAGAGCATGTTCCACCTCATGATTCTGCCAGTAGTCTGTAATTGTTGACGGTCTGAGCACCTTCACAGCTCACGGTAAGGCCCACAGTCCTTTCACACTTAATGTGCTACCTAGAGCACCAGAGGTTCAGGATAATAAGTAATAAACACTAAAAGTCTAAATATTTAAATATTTGTGGACACCCCTTCCAGTGAACACATTCAGCTAGTCGTTGCTGACACAGATGTGAAAATGCACACACATAGCTTCTCTAGTCTCTGTAGAAGAGAAGTACTGCCAATAGAATAGGACTCCCTGGAGCAGATAAACATCATGAATCTTTGCCTAGTGCCAGGTGTGGGCTAGAGGGGGGATAAAGCCCCCCAGCATTGAGCTGTGGAGCAGTGGAACTACTGTGTTCTCTGGAATGATGGATGATGGAGTAACGCTCTTGTTGCTGAATGCAATCAGACCCTCACAGCAATGCTCCTCCAAGATCTAGTAAAAAGCCTTCTTCCCTGGACAGTGGAGATAGTTATTCCAGCAGAAGCTGGATGAACTCCTATTTAAGTATGAGCAAGTGTCCCAATACTTTTGTCCATATATATATATAACGACGAAGAGCTTGACCATTGCCTCATTAATGGCAGGAGGACATCATTAACACATATGTGAAGTGTGGGAAGTGTGAAGTATGCAAACAACACTGAACTGGCTTCTGGGTTAGACTCCTCAGACATGCCCACCCCGTCCCACATTTCCCCTCCATGCAGAGTCACAGCCAGCTGACATGCTGGGAACTTCTTGGCTGCCGGAAACAAACAACTTGTCAGACTTTCAGACTAGTGTGAAGCCCAGAACTCCAGAACTCCAGCCCAACTTCTCAGAGTTTCACTCCCTCCTGCAGTCCTAATGCTACAACCAGAGACCTGAGAAGAGTAGCTTCTCAGAAATGCAGACCAAGACCACCTAGGAACAAATTGAGAACAGTAGCGAGAAGGAACCAAGGACAGAAGAACTTCTTAGAGGGAACCAAGACTTAGAGCATCTTTTGTTGGGACGGTCCCACTTTGCAGAACCATTTACCGTTAGTATTAGCATGTAGAGCTAACGTAAGTTCTGCATAGCAGCATAAGGCAGGAGATGTGGATCTTGTAACTGGGCCAGTATTGACTTTGTGTGTGTGTGTGTGTGTGTGTGTGTGTGTGCATCTGAGTGTGTTCTCAAAAGGTGGTCAGCAGGGACTTCTACGACTTCAGACTCTGGACTCAGCCATAACATTAGCACCACTGGCAGGTGAAGTGAGTAACTTTTATCTGGTTCCAGTGGCTCCTGTCAAGGGGTGGATGTCTTAGGCAGCGAGGGAACAGTCAGTTCTCAAAGGTGATGGAGGTGTTGAAGCAGAAAAATTGGGCAAATGCCAAACTGTGATGGCTACTCTATGTATGAGACTGGTGTTAGCTTCTATACGGATTCCCGTTCCACCTTAAATGATGCTGTGCTATCGGTATGTGCTAGCACCAGAATGGAGCTTCGGTATCATTTAAGGCGGACTGTAAAATTCAAATAAGCAACTGCCTGAAAACTGCTCCCCTCATACGCTACTCGATTCTCCCTGCAACTGCAGAATGGTTGCACAGTTAAGGTGGTGCTCACTGGTGGCTATGGTATCCCAAGTGGTTGTTAAGGTGTTGCTATGGTAGGGGTGTGTGGTAAAATATAGGGTGCCCAGAGTTGGGCCACAAGCTCATGTAGGATTCCAAAACCTTTGCTTAAAGATGTTTGGGTCACATCCCCAGTCTAGTACATTTGGCTAATAGAACAGTGTCCACAAACTTTTGGCTAAAATATAGGGTGTCAAAACCTTGTCCAAAGTTGAGCCTTAAGCTCATGCAATATGTTTGGCTAACAGAGTTGTGTCCACAAACTTTTGGCCAAAGTGTAGGGTGCCAAAACCTTTGATTAAAAGATGTTTGAGGCACATGATCATCCAGTACGTTTGGCTAATAGAGCAGTGTCCACAAACTTTTGGCTAAAATGTAGGGTGCCAAAACCTTGCCCAAAGTTGGGCCTCAAGCTCATGCAATAAGTTTAGCTATCAGAGCTGTGTTCACATACTTTTGGCTAAAATGTAGGGTGCCAAAACCTTTGCTTTAAAGATGTTTGGGTCACATCCCAGTCTAGTACGTTTGGCTAATAGAGCTGTGTCCACATACTTTTGGCTAGCCAGGGCAAACTTCACAGAGCATCAGACCTGTCATGTTAACATCACTCCAGCGCGGTTAAGGCCGCTGTTTACCAGCTGAAACGACATCAGACACATGCTGAAGCCGGCTCGGAAAGCGGCGCTCTGCGTGTAATGACGGTGATGGCATTTATTTTGACTGTTGGAGCTGTCAGCAGTTAGACGTGTACGCTGACCTTTCTGAACTCGGCATGTTGCAGCAGCGGGTCTTGGTTGCAGGCCGGGGGGAGCCGAGGCCGCCGCAGTCCCGTGCTTTTTCTTACATTAGTACATCTGACTGAATCCATAAAGGGCTTCATAATTAGCTGCGGGGGTGAGTAAGGTGTGGTAGAGCAGAGGAAATACAATACTGAGCTGGGAGGGGGTCCCGCAGGAAGTTGGGGCTGTAGGAGCTGCTCTATAATTAGCACTGTGAGAATTACCGTTTATGCGCCATTGTTTAACGTTTGTTGGTTTCTGGGGTTTGGTTTTTGAGAGAAGCGAGTTTTAGAGGCTGTGTAGAACAGTGCAGAAGCCTGATTTCATGGGTTTCTCTTAAAATTAGTACTTTTTAGGCATGAGGTGGCGTTACTGCCGTCACTTTGGTACGCTTAACTCACTTTGAGCGATGCCACTTTTGGTTCCTCAACCAGCTTACATGTTCTTCACAAGTTTAAGGTTCTTCACACTCACACATTTATAAGTATTAATGTAAAATTCTGATGTAAAGTAAAGAACAGACAGATTTACATTATGCCAAAAAAGTGAAAAATAATAAATACAGCTGCGTCCACAAACTTTTGCTCAAAATATGTTTTGAATAAAATTATATATATATATTGTTATATTCATCAAATAACTTCGGCTAATAGAGCTGTGTCCACAAACTTTTGCCTTAAATGTAGGGTGCCAAAACTTTTGCTTAAAAAATGGTGTAGAGCGAGAAAAGAAGAGCTACAGGACCCTCTACAGGACCCTCTACAGGACCCTCTACAGGACTCTCTACAGGACTCTCTACGGGACTCTCTACTGGACTCTCTCTACACGACTTTCTACTGGACTCTCTACGGGACTCTCTACTGGACTCTCTCTACAAGACTTTCTACTGGACTCTCTACTGGACTCTCTCTACGGGACTCTCTACTGGACTCTCTCTACAAGACTTTCTACTGGACTCTCTACTGGACTCTCTCTACAAGACTCTCTCTACTAGACTCTCTACTGGACTCTCTACTGGACTCTCTCTATAAGACCTTCTACAGGACTCTGCTGGACTCTCTCTACAAGATTCTCTCTACAGGACTCTCTACTGGACTCTCTACAGGACTCTGTACTGCACTCTCTCTATAAGACTTTCTACAGGACTCTCTACTGGACTCTCTCTAAAAGACTTTCTACAGGACTCTCTACTGGACTCTCTCTACTGGACTCTCCACAGGACTCTCTAACTGCACTGGTTAGTGTCCTGTAGAGTTTTCTGCTTGAGAAAGAGAGACAGTTGGTTGTAGACGGATCGTTGGAGAAGAGATAGGGGTCTGTAGTTGCTAATTTCCAAGCTGTCCACAGTCAGAACTAACTTCCTTTAGTTCTAACGTTCATTCAGTGAGCAATCAGCCCGCTGCCAAAGAAGAAGCTCAGAGGTCATTTTGAGCAATGAGTCTTTTTCTGGTTTCTTTCGTTTCTGTCATTAATCCACACGTTCTTCAAGAGAAGAGCTGTTTGTCTGGAGAACATCAGGCTCTGGCACATTCACAGGGCTGAGAATAAGAGCTGGAATTCAGCCCAGCTCTTCTCTGTGCTCCATCCATCCCCAGGGGGCACCGCCTGTGAATGAGCTCGAGCTCTGAAAACCCAGGGAGATGAACTCTTACTTTCTGTAATGTCTGACGGGTTCCTAACCGATCTACTGGACTCTCTACTGGCCTCTACTGGACTCTCTACCAGACTCTCTACAGGACTCTCTACTGGACTCTCTCTACAGGACTCTATTGGACTCTACTGGACTCTCTACAAGACTCTCTACTGGACTCTCTCTATAGGACCCTCTACAGGACACTCTACTGGACTCTATCTACAGGACTCTCTACAAGACTCTCTACAGGACTCTCTACTGGACTCTCTCTATAGGACCCTCTACAGGACTCTCTACTGGACTCTCACTACAGGACTCTCTACAGGACTCTCTACTGGACTCTCTACTGGACTCTCTCTACAGGACTCTCTACTGGACTCTCTCTATAGGACCCTCTACAGGACTCTCTACTGGACTCTCTCTATAGGACCCTCTACAGGACTCTCTACTGGACTCTCACTACAGGACTCTCTACAGGACTCTTTACTGGACTCTCTACTGGACTCTCTACAAGACTCATTACTGGACTCTCTACCAGACTCTAATAATAATAATAGTAATAAAATTAACAGTAATAGTAATAGAAGTATAACAATAATAATTATAATAGTAATAGAAATACTAATACTGCTAATAACAGTAATAACATTAACAATAATTATAATAATGATAATAAATAATAATAATAATAATAATAAATCAAATCCAGTCCAAATTTATTTGTATAGCACTGATAATAACATGATAATAACATGATAATAATTATAATCATGCTTATAAACATGCTTCCCGCTCCAGCAGATGAGCAGTGCTGTGAGCTCTGTTACAGCTACTGCAGCTACACTGTAAACCGGAGCGCTGACCTGAGATCTGCTGCAGCTTCACTGATCCTGTCTTCTTACAGCTCGGAGTAAAATATCGGTTTGTTAGCAACTTGCTCAAATCTGCAGTGCTGTCATCGCTGTCAGTGTATGGGATATGCAGGCCGGGTGTTTTTATTAAGTATTATTTTTTGCGTATTTGAAGCCCGAGACAGTCCGACTCACCTGCCATGCACCAGCACAGTAGCCTTGTGACTGCGCTCTCCACTGCCTCGGCCCATATGTGCTTCTTTATGCGAAGGCTGATGTAACCGGCTGCAAAAAGCTGCTCTTCATTTCTGCATTTATTCCTTTGGACACGGTCCTGTCTGTTACATTCGCTCAAAGAGGGTCAGCCCGGCCGAGGGTCAGCCCGGCCGAGGGCCTTAAACACACCTGAGTTCGGGAAGCACGGCGGATGTTCTGTAGCTTTAGATGGTAAAGCAGATACTGAATAAAGCTCGGAATATAAGAAAACACTCAGACGGGTGTAGGTGTAGGTGTTTGTGAACGAAGATGAAAGATGGAGATTAGGGAGATTAGGAAGTGAGGGATGAAGAGGAGGCAGGATAAAGGAGGGAGGGAGGGAGGTGTGAGGAGCAGCCGATTGCTCTGCTGTAGTGCTCAGAGCCGCCGCAGCTTGTTTAGGTGGGTTGAGCTTCAGTCGAACAGCTATGAGAACTAAATGAAAGAAGAAGATTAAGAACTGATAACAAAAAAGATGCAAGTGAGCTATTTCTGAAGAGCACAGATTTTTTTGAGGGAAGTTTTATTAATTAATTATTAATAATAATAATAATAATAATACGAAGAAAAATATTTAAATAATAATAATAATATCAACAATACTAATTATAACAGTAATTATTCTACTGCTGCTACTACTACTACTAATAATAATAATAATAAATATCATGAATACTAATAATATCAATAATAATAGTAATAATAATAATAATAGTAAATATCAACAATACTAATAAAGTAATTATAATTCATAATAATAGTAATAATAATGATACATATCAAGTAGTAGTAATATCAGTAGTAATAATATGATTATTATTAATAATAATAATAGTAATAATAATAATACTATTAGTACTACTACTACTAATAATAAAAACAAAACCAATAATAATAATAACAGTACTACTACTATTAGTAATAGTAATAATAATATCAATAATGATAAAAATCAATAATAATAATAATACATATCAACAATACTACTGCTAATAATAATACAATTAATAATAATAATAACAATACTAATAATGATAAATATCAACAATAGTAATAATATGATTAATAATAATAGTATCAGTAATAATAAAAAGAAGAAATATCAACAATACTATCAACTAATACTACTACTATTATGATTAATAATAATAATAATAATAATAATAATAATAAAAAGCACAGAACCAACTAGGCCAAGCCAGCCTGTTCATTAGCACAGCACTGAACAGACGCCAGTGGACGTCCAGTAAAATGACCAGTCCCGTTTTTATATAAACCTTTATCTACATTTAGTTTATGTATCTTATAGTATATATATATATATATATATATATATATATATATATATATATATATATATATATATATATATACACTACATTTCTACAGTTCAGTTAAAATTGGATAATTATGATGCTCCAAATCAGCTTCAGCTGCTTTAGGTTGCATCCATTGCTGACACAGACATGCCCAGACATGCACACACACAGATTGTCTAGTCCCTGTAGAGAAGTACTGCCAATAGAATAGGACCCTCTGGAGCAGATCAACATCATGACCCTATTGGCACCATGCTGCCTAATGGAGGAATATAAAGCCTCTCAGCATTGAGGAGCTGTGGAGCAGTGGAACTACTGTGCTCTCTGGAATGATGGACGGTTGGTGCCCCATCCAGTACTTTTAGAAGGGATGAGTTGGTAGGGAGTTGGGGCTGAGGTGGGCTGGTGATCATCCCGAACATCCCGAGCTCGCTTGCCGCTGATTCCTGGATCGTGGAGACAGTCACTCCAACAAAAGCAGGACAAACTCAGTGTCCCAATACTTTTGTCCACATAGTGTTGGACTTCTTTTCCTATAAAGCGCTGATTCCTCTCAGAAGTCCCGTCAGTGTGAATGGAAACGCCGCTGAGTTCGAGCTGACAGTCTGAACTTTTCACCTCTTATTTACTTATTTTTTAAGATCTGATGAGCCGGATTAAAGTAGAGTAGCGTCCCGCCCGAGTTACTCCCGATCTGCCCTGTGTGTGACTTCGGTGTTGCCGTAGACTGTTCCTGTGTAGCAGTGGATTTTTTCCCCTCCTGACACTTCAACTTTTAATGCGAGTTTCTGGGCCGACTTAATGTCCCTTTAAAAGCTTAATGGGCCGGAGCGTTTATGCTTACTGGGTGAAAACCATAAGGCTTCCTGCTGCTGTAACCAGTTAAACCCATTTCTAGCGCTGAAGAGATTTTTCATTGGTCTATCAATATAATTTAACACAATTTACAGTGATTGACTTCCAGCCCAGCCTTAATCCGCGCGTGGGAAACTGGGAAGCCGGCTGCTGACGGTAATTTCCTTTTTTAATCGAACCCGACGGCTCTGCCTTAGAAAAACTCTGGTAAGTTGCTGGCGTGCTAGCTTTCACCTGAGCGTGTGTGTAGGGCTGGGTGGAGAAAGATGAATAGTCCAAACACTCCATATTTCTCTCCTTCATCGGCCTCGGCTTATCGCTCACTGATAGATACCACCACCCCACCCCCCCCAACACACACCTCTCTCTCTCTCTCTGTGCACATAGGCTCTCTCGGCCTAGGTGAGCGTTTAATGGTGCCTGAGAGAACTGGAGCGGGAGGAAGTGTGTAGTTGCTTGTGTAGTAGTGCGTATACGTGTGTGTGTGTGTGTATGTGTGTGTGTGTGTGGACCGCTGCAGCTGTGTTAAAGAGATAACAAGATGCTGACCCTGGCATAGTCTGACTAACCAGGTCTCTCGGTGCACCAGAGAGAGGGAGCGCGAGAGAGCGAGGTAAAGAGATGAGAGCGAGGGAGGAGTTGAAGGGAAAGGGCAGATGAAGGGAGGCTAAAGGGCGAGGAGGAGGAGGAGGAGGAGGAGGAGGAGGGAGGGAGTCAGTGGAAAGGTGTGAGGAGGTGTCTGCTGAATTAGGATGTGTACTGTGTTCAGTTCAGGTACAAAAAAAACTAGATATCATCGCTGTCGCCATGCAGAAACCTCGTATCTTCAAAAGGGAAACTTTACAGGAGAGGGAAACACTTTCAGTGGAAATCTGTGTAAATAGATCGTAAACCATAAGTCATTTTGGAGCATTTCTATTGGTCCGTTCGACACAAAATTTGTGCTTCGCTGTGACTCCGAAAATAGCCTTAGCTAGTTTGTATTGGCTATGATCCAAAAGACCCCTCAAATCCTAGACTCTAATAAATACAGAGGTCAGTCTGGAGACCCAGTACTCTACACACTCTACACACTCTGGGTCTGGGTTTGAGGACAGCGAGCGTTGGACTCTGCTGTTCGGACACCCAGGGGAAGTTCGTTCCACCACTTCGGTGCAGGACAGTAAAAAGTCTGGACGCTCGTCTTCCGTGGATCTTAAAGGATGGCGGGTCGAGCCGAGCCGTACTTGAAGCTGGAAGGGCTCTCGGTGCAGATCGGCTTTTTTTGACCATCGCCATCAAGTACGGAGGGGCTGGCTGGTCCAGTCTTGGCTTCGTAGGCCAAAGTCAGGGGTCTGAATCTGATGACCTGGGCAGCAGCTACAGGAAGCTACAGTGAAGAGAGAACGCAGCAGCAGAGAAGGAGGAGGCGTCACCAATAAGATCAGAATCCCGTTTTTTCCGTCCTTCCCGTCTCTGATTGCCCTTTACCGCCGCTGTGAGTGAAAATCCAGGCTTGTTGCCAAAGACGCCACAGTTGCAAATGTACTGCGTTTGGGTTTGTGCATATCCTCGGGCCTCGTTGTGTTTTGTGTGATTCTGGAAGTGTACAGGAATGAGACCTTCGCTGAAGGTTGGGGGAGGGTATATATATATATATATGTGTGTGTGTGTGTGTGTGTGTGTGTGTGTTTGTGTGTTTACCCCTGAAAAGTGTAATTGCCTGCTGATATCAGGCACTGTTTAGGAACAGGGCCTGTTGATGGCTAGAGGAGAGACGGAGTGCGAGCAGCTGGGTACAGCATGTGGCCACTGCTGCAGGGGGGCTCTGAGGAAACCGACATGGTGTGTGTGTGTGTGTGTGTGTGTTTGTGTGAGAGAGAGAGAGTATGAGTCAAACTCCAGCAGCTGTCCCGATGGAATTGCCATCTTTTCTCTCTCTGTTTCTCTCTCCCTCCTGTTATTTCCGTCCCTTTTGGTTGCTGAGTGGGCCGCTTGTTGTCCAGGGCCTCAGCCAGGCTCCGTTACGGAGAAGGTTCTAGGCCCGCCTCTGTCACATTATCATTAAGATCCCAATACCATATGGCGGTACTGAAGGGGGCTGTTTAAACCGACGCTGGACGGCTGCATGACAAGAATGGCCAAGCTAGCAGCACCTGTACGACTGGACAGATCATTTTCTGGTATTTCCATAGCAACATTACCTGTGATTTTTATTCTTTTAATCTTTACTATATTTAAGATGAGATTCATGAGTATTGAGTTTGTGGATGTGTGTGAATCTCTCTCTGTAGCAGGTGGCTGAAATACAGCACTATTATGAAGGAGGTCAACAGCTCACAGTGAGACCTAGCTAGGATAGACTACAGCCTCCACACCAGGGGGTTAGTTCAACACACTTATGTAAGTAATATGCAAATTTAAGGAGCTTCTATTATATTATGTTATGATTTTGATGTTAAATCAAATGAACTGAACCACCACAAACATGTGCAGTGTTGCCAGTACCACTGACAGCAACACAGCAACCTTGTGCTTCACAGTTGGCAAGGTGTTCTTTTCATGAATTGCAATTCCTTTAGGAAAGGTACCAGATCGTCTGTCGAGGATTTTTTTTAATGTTTGGAAAACTGATTTACTAAATAGGGTCGCAGATTTTGTTAAAAAAGAAAATCTAAGCCTTTGCAGCATTTGATGATTGGGTCTGGAGGCTGTGTTTACTACTTCTCGGTTTTCTGTGTATTTTTTAAACCAATGTTCTGTATTATTAGTGTGCAAGTCAACCCCCCCCCCCCCTCCCCTCCCCTTGGTTGTTTGGTTGAGTGTGTCACGAAAAAGCTAGCAGGGCTTCTTGCTTCATGTCCACAGGAGCTCTATAATGTATGTGTGGTGCTGAATAAATGTAGCATTATGGATGCTGAGGGGGGGAGAACGCTTACACTGCTGTCCGGATGAATTACCTGTAGAGGATCCAGCCAGGCCAGACCTGCGTCATACACATCATACTCCTCCACACAGCCACACGTTGATGGAACACACAGCATGTGTGCTCGACACCATCAAGTATTTTATATGTCGTTTATTTCTTGAATTTAAAGCAACAATATGTAGCTTTTGTAGCTTTAAATATCAGCTTCAGAATCATGTGTCTCCGTCATTCCCACTCCGAGCTTCTGGAGCTTTCAGCTTGTCCAGAAATGCATGTGTACAGCTGTCCAGGAGGGGGCACATGATTTGTAGTTACAGTGAATGTGAATTAACCTTCAGAACTGTAGGGGGAGCCAGTTCTCGCATAATGCTGCTTTATACAACAAGGGGGTTAGGTGCCTTGCTCAAGGGCACCTTAGTGTTGCTCTTTTACTCTTCGGGCCAGTCTAGGGGATTGAACCCCGGCCTTCTGGACCCAAGGCCACTGTTCTATCCTTAAGGCCGTGACTGACCATTTTTTTTTATCTCTTCGTTTAGAATTACTCCCAGAACCTGTGTTTAAACACATTCATGAAAAATAAAATAGCGGTAAATACAGACAGTCGCTGCACAGATATTCAAATAATGCCATGGCAACGCATACCGAGGCATGGATCAAAGCCAACATGTAAACACAACATAAGGGCTCCCAATGCTCGGAAACGATCCTGCAGACTCAAACAGTTACACATCACTCATGTTCAAACACACACAAACACCGTCACGCTCTCGCGCACACTCGCGCAGCTCCCAGCTCTAACATTAGAAAGGCACACGCTTTTTATTTTTATTGTTGCTATGGCAGTTGCTATTGCATTTCATGTGGTTGCTAAGGTGTCGCAAAACAGTTGCTAGGGTGGTTGCTAACGTATTTCAGGTGCTTGCAAAGATGTTCCTGCTGTTGTGCTTTAGGTGGTTTGCTAAGGTGTAAGGCTAAGGCTAAACAGTTGCTATAGTGTTGCTGTGGTATCTCTCTTGGTTGCTACCAGTGGATGCTAAGGTATTGCAGGTGCTGGCAAAGATGTTCCAGGTGGTTGCTATGGCAGCTGCTGTTGTGTTTTAGGTGGTTTGCTAAGGTGTCGCTAAACAGGTGCTATGGTGTTGCTGTGGTATCTCCCTTGGTTGCTATGGTGGTTGCTAAGGTATTTTAGGTGCTTACAAAGATGTTCCAGGTGGTTGCTATTGCAGTTGCTGTTGAATTTTAGGTGGTTTGCTAAGGTGTCGCTAAATAGGTGCTGTGGTGTTGCTGTGATATGTCACTTGGTTGCTATGGTTGCTATGGTTTCAGGTGGTTGCCATGGTGATTGCTATGGTATTTCACATTAAATGAACTGAATATTGGTTCTTCTATTGAACTGATCGGTGGTGCCAGACCTTTCTCTCTCAGCTACCATCGACAATCACAGGCCGGAGCAGCAGAATAGCGAAACCCTTCGCTAACCGCCGGCTTGCGTACGATCGGGCCGGGTTGCGTACGAAGGCATGGATCAAAGCCAACATGGAAACACAACACCCGGGCTCCCAAATGCTCCGAAACGATCCTGCAGACTCAAACAGTTACTCATCACTCATGTTCAAATGTGCACAAACACCACAGATGGTTTCACAAACACCGCCACACTCTCGCGCACACTCGCGCAGTCCCCACACTTGCAGCGTCTTGCAGTTCCCAGCTCTAATATTAGAAAGGCACACACTTTCCCTTTTGTCCAACCTCAGCGTGTTTATGATAAATGTGCCTCGCTTAAGGATTGCGTTGTAGACGATAATGTGTCATATTTTTTTGCGGACGATGATTTAACGTTTATTCAATAAAGCCGCTGCGACGGCCGCAGAGGTAAAAGGACATCAGAGATAAATGAACAGAGGGATTGTGGGTCATGCGCCGCGACCGAGTAGCGGGAACAGTCTCTGATGATTATTGCACTCGCAGGTTCGGTTTGGGCCGTATTCATCAAAAAGGGCCAGCAGGCAGCCGGGCCTGATTGGGTTGTTTTCCGCTAACTAATGACCATTACTCTTCATGACTGGAATTTGCTTCCTTGCATTTGTTTCTGTAAACATCCTTCGGCCATTTTCTCCTTTTTTTCCTCTCTTTTATTTATTTTTTTCTCTCTTCAGACGATTTCTGCGAAACCTGCTGGAATGGGTGGAAAAAAAAGATTTCCTGTCCGTCTGCGAGAGCGTAACCAAAGAGGACAGCCGTAATTTGCTGGGAACGCAGGTTGATTGATAAAGGCCAGAATGGATGAGTGGTCGCAGGGTGCGTTCCATCTACGTAAAATCCTCATTATGGTTTCTGGGAGCAGAGCGAAGCGGGTCACCTTCAGGCTAAATTGCTTTCCTTTAGCATTTGATTAGGGTGTCGCTCTGTCTTCAGCCATTCCGGATTCCATAAAACTTCCACATGGGCAACCACAGGGCCGGGCCTGATCCACGGCATCTGGGATCAATAGCGCTGCAAATGAATTCGATTGAAGGCAGCGGTGATTTTTGAGCGTCTGGCTGTGCGTTTACGTTCGTTAGGCCGTTTGTTTATGGGTTGATTGGTGTGAAAATGATGAAAGTGTCTCTAAACGTGGGATTGACCAGAGTTAGCCAGCAAGAAGACGACTCGCCAAAGGTTTCCGAAACTTCCCCCATGTTTTCTTCATTTTCGTCTGTTTTGAGGGATGTCAGCGTTGGAAACCAGGCTGCCTTGGAGCAGAAGGCCACAAATTTCCACACAAATGTGGAAACCAAGCATCAAACAACAGCCTGTCACACTGACGTTCAGGGAGTTTTTCAGTCTGGACTGCTGCAGGACAGAGCAGCCAATCAGAGGCGAGCTCAGAGCTGTGGATCTGCATTACAGAGAACACCTATTTCATATAGAGCTTGTGCAGTTCACTGCATCTGATGAAAATGCAGAGCTGTTGCTAGGCTGTTGCTATATGGTCACGTGGTTGCTAAGGTACCTCAGGTGGTTGCTAGGGTGGTTGCTAAGGTATTTCAGATGGTTGCTGGGCTTCCCCAGGTCGTTGCTTAAATGCAGCTAAGTAGTTCTCTAGGAAGTGCTTGCCAATGTATTTTAGGTGGCTACTATGGTGCTGGTAAGTGGTTGCTAGGTGGTCGCTATACTCTTGCTAGGTAGTGCTGTTGTGTTGCTTAGTGGTGTTATGGTGCTGTTGCAGCGGTCATGTTTTTTCAGATGCTTGCAAAGAGGTTTCAGGTGGTTGCTATGGCAGTTGTTGTTGTATTCCAGGTGGTTGCTAAGGTGTTGATAAACTGATGCAGTAGTGTTGCTATGGGATCTCACTTGGTTGCTGCGAAGGTTGTAAATCTATTTCTGGTGGTGGCTAAGGTGTTGCTAAACAGGTGCTATAATGTTGCTATGGTTTGTCATCTAGTTGCTATGGTGGTGGCTAAGGTGTTGCTAAACAGGTGCTATAATGTTGCTATGATTTGTCTCCTAGTTGCTATGGTGGTGGCTAAGGTGTTGCTAAACAGGTGCTATAATGTTGCTATGATTTGCCTCCTAGTTGCTATGGTGGTGGCTAAGGTGTTGCTAAACAGGTGCTATAATGTTGCTATGATTTGTCTCCTAGTTGTTATGGTGGTGGATAAGGTGTTGCTAAACATGTGCTATAATGTTGCTATGATTTGCCTCCTAGTTGCTATGGTGGTGGCTAAGGTGTTGCTAAACAGGTGCTATAATGTTGCTATGGTTTGTCTCCTAGTTGCTATGGTGGTGGATAAGGTTTTTCAGATGCTTCAGGTGATCGCTTAGGTGTTGCTATGGTTGCTATGGTGCTTGTAAAGCTATTTCAGGTGGTTGCAAAGGCTTTCCGGGTGGTTGCCCTGGCGATTTGCTGTGGCATTTCAGGCGGAATGAGCTAAACATTTGTCCTTCCTGTTGGAGGGCACCCGGTTCGCGGAGCTGAGGGAATGCACAGTGAAGTCGTTGGGAGGAAATTCTGTGAGGAATTGATCTGTGGTGCCAGAGCTTTTCATCCCGCTAGTCTCTCTCGGCTACCGTAGACAATCAGAGGCCGGCGCGGCAGAATAGCGCGGCCATCATCACCTAATATATTCAAATAAAAGCATTCCCGCACAGTGATTTGCTCTCTATTGCTCTCCACTCCAGTTCATCACAGGCTATTGTGAGGCATAAATGAAACTATTCACAAAGTGGAAATTGCGCCGGTGTAATGGACTCATTCTTTCAGAGATCAGTTCTGGGAAATTTGAATGGCGTCCTTTCTTCACTCCTGTTTTGATCATCTCAGGCATGTGAGGACTTCTCGATTTCCATGTCTCCAAACAAATAAAGGACAGTTCTTGTGGACAGGTAGCGCATTCCTCACACTGACTGCCTTTCTTTTTCCCCCGGTCGTTGACGCTCTCGTTGTTGTTGTTGTCATTGTTGTTGTTGTTGTTGTTGTTTGATGCTTCAGATGTGTTCTGTGGTTTTTCTTGCCCTTGATAACTCTGGCAGACAACAGTCGCAAAAGCTAAAAGATCACCCTGCGGAAACAGCGAAGTGGATGAGTGTACGCTCTGTGTAATGAGAGCTATTGGAAGTTTGCTCAGGTGTATCCAATTAGCAACAGGCCTTTAATTAGCCTCCATCTGTATTCGACTGATGAACCGTCGAACCCGCTGTCCTCGCCTACTGCTAAGGTAGAAGTAATGCAGACAAACTGCAAGTATGTAAATTTGGAGTGTGAGTGGTGGTGGGGTATGTTATGGGATGGTGATTATATATCTATATATTGCAAATGAGATGGGCTTTACTGTGTGTGTGTGTGTGTGTGTGTGTATTGTTTGTAGGATTACCATGATCCATTACACTGGGATTGGTCAGGGGCCACAGAGTAGGGGTAGGAATCACAGCAGGTCCTGTGATTAGTAAAGTGCCTTTATGGTCATTATGTTTACGCTACTGTACAGAGCAGCAAGGAAGCCGGGGTCAGAGCGTAGGGTCAGCCATGCTACAGCGACCCTGGGGCAGAGAGGGTGAAGAGCCTTACTCAAGCAGAGGCATCAAACCCGCAGCCCTGTCATCAATAACCCAGCACTCTAACCACTGTTAGTATTTCAGGTGGTTGCTAAGGTGTTGCTAAGTGGGTGCTATGGTGTATTATTGGTGCTTGCTTGGGTGGTTGCTATGGTAGTTAAGATCAGTAAGATAGCACTCTAACCACTGTTAGTATTTCAGGAGGTTGCTAATGTGTTTCTAAGTGGGTGCTATGGTGTTTCTTGGTGCTTGCTTGGGTGGTTGCTATGGTAGTTAAGATCAATAACCCAACATTCTAACCACTGTTAGTATTCCAGATGCTAAGGTGGTTGCTATGGTATTTTAGATAAATAACCCAGCAGTTGAACCATTGTTAGTATTTCAAGTGTTTGCTAAGGTGTTGCTGGGTGGATGATATGGTATTTCTTGGTACTTGTTTGGTGGTTGCTATGGTATTTAAGATCAACAAGACAGCACTACAATCACTGTTAGTATTTTAGATGCTAAGGTGGTGCTAAGTGGTTGCTATGGTATTTAAGATAAATAAAACAGCACTCTAACCACTGAGTATTTCAGGTGATAAGGTGTTGCTAAGTGGGTGCTAATGGTGTTTCTTGGTGCTTGTTTGGTGGTTGCTATGGTATTTAAGATCAATAAAACCACACTCCAACCACTGTTAGTATTTTAGATGCTAAGGTGTTGCAATAATCCAGCACTTTAGTATTTCAGGTGGTTGCCAAGGAGTTGCTAACTGGGTGCTGTGGTGTTTTTTGGTGCTTGCACGGTGGTTGCTATGGTAGTTAAGATCAATAACCCAGCACTCTAACCACTGATACTATTTCAGGTGGTGTCTAAGGTGTGACTTCCTTAAAGAAACCTTATAAGAAACCTTGACCAGAAAGAACTAGCGCTCCCTTGTGGATTAAGAAAGAAATGCAGTTTGTCAAACCATGGATTTAACCGACATTAAAAAAAGTGAATAATTAAATGATAGTAGATACTTAGGGAAAATAACGAAGGACATTGAATGTATCAAGTGTGTATTTTCAGGCAGTGGCACAGCCGATACCTCGCTAAGATCACATTATCCACCATACAGTCCTTAACAAGGAAGGACCTCTCAGTCTGCGCCATATTTCTGTGAGGCGAGAGCCGAGTCCGCATTAGCATACGCTCTGCAAAAATTCCAGTTTGTGTGGGAAGTTTGGCTTGAAGGAAGAAAGGAGGCCACACTGAACCTCATGCAGTATTTGCACATCAGCGCTCCCGAGATTCTGAAGGCAAGAGGATTTCTTTTTTACGAGCAAACAAATATTGAACTTTTGGCCTCGGTGTTGAACGTAACACTTGGTGAAAACTTCATACAGCACCATTACCCAAAGTACATAATCTCTGCTCTGAGAGACATTAGGAGATGTTTCTCTTCAGCAGGCTCGTTCCCACACTGGAGGATGGAAGTGAAGCTGGAAAGGGCAGATATTTGAAGAGAACTTGAGAGAGCTGCTTTGCTCCTAAACAACAAAAAACCTTGGAAGGAATTTAATGCGAAAGTGACCTTAGTCAGGCTGCCAAAGCAACGGTGAAGGGACTGGAGAACAAAACTGCAGGTGTCAAGGAGCCTTGACCTGTGAGGGGCCTCAGAGAATATGGAGTTTCAGTGGCCTGGTAAGATTGGAATGAACCTGGACTGATTTTGGGAATCATTCTTACCGACCAGCGGGTTGTGGATTCCTGGATCTCCTGGACTGTCATGGACGTCTAGCCCCAGGAATGACTGCAACTCAAACTCTGAGCCCAAGTGTACGTACATTTTTCTGGGGTGGACCAGGCATGGGCTTTCTGGACTCTGGAGTATTTGTTTGGCTTGGAGTTAAGATGGTTTTCCTGTGGTCAGCGTGTAAAGCCGATGGAAGTGATGGAAGAAACAATGGGACGAGGAGACGGTATATAAAGAAAGGAGGAGTCGAGGGGTCAAGGTCCTTCTCCCAAAGTTAAGGTATGGCATGTCCTGATCCGATCCGGTGGATAGTGATGGAGGCCGATCCAGGCATATGTTAATTGATCGGGTATCTGCTATTTTAATCGCAATCCAGTTCCGCGTCTTTGTTTTAACCACGGTTTTCAGAGCGCCATCTACAGGCCTCAAGGTGGCCGTCATAAAAAAAGGTTCTTAATACTTCGGTATAAATCAGCAGGATGTGTTATCTGTGGGGCTGTGCCATTTATACAAACACAAAGATCGGATCGGTATCAGCTGAAACTCAGCATTAAGGGACTCGGATCGGATTGGGCGGCAAAATACCCTGATCGGGATATCCCTATTTCTTATACAGCTGAAGTCAGTGCACAGGGTCAGGCATGCTACAGCACCCCTGGAGCAGAGAGGGTTGAGGGCCTTGCTCAAGGGCCTAAACAGTGGCAGCTTAGTGTATGTGGGTATTGAACCCACAACCCTGTGATCAATAACCGAGAGCTCAAAGCACTGAAATTTAAAAATCTCTTACACAAGCATACCAGAACACGCATACCTCCGCCTCGTCTCTGTAATATCACAGCTGTCTTCTACAGTCACATTACAGCCCAGCTGAATGGCACTCCACCTTGAAGCGCTGCTATGAGCTACATTTTTCGCCCTTCTGGAAAAGGTTAGAAACCATTAATTAAAATGGACAGATACGTAATTCCAAAGTTCCACCTTAACTGGGAAGATTCCTGCCATTTTTCATCATTTCTGCAGAACTAAATGTTTAAGAAAAGTCATTCAGAGTGAGTTTGGTGTGAAACGCTCCGTTCTCAGAAGTCTGAGTTGTTGGCATCTGAGTCAGAGTTGAATGGCTCTGAAAGCTCTTTCACTATTAGACTCTTCTAAAATGCACTGTATAATGCTATAAAGAGGGGTATAAAGAGCTAGGGCTAGAGGGGTATAAAGAGCTAGAGTTAAGGCTAGAGGGGTATAAAGAGCTAGAGTTAAGGCTAGAGGGGTATAAAGAGCTAGAGTTAAGGCTAGAGGGGTATAAAGAGCTAGGGCTAGGGCTAGAGGGGTATAAAGAGCTAGAGTTAAGGCTAGAGGGGTATAAAGAGCTAGGGCTAGAGGGGTATAAAGAGCTAGGGCTAGAGGGGTATAAAGAGCTAGAGTTAAGGCTAGAGGGGTATAAAGAGCTAGAGCTAAGGCTAGAGGGGCATATAGAGCTAGAGCTAAGGCTAGAGGGGCATATAGAGCTAGAGCTAAGGCTAGAGGGGCATATAGAGCTAGAGCTAGGGCTAGAGGGGTATAAAGAGTTAGGGCTAGAGGGGTATAAAGAGCTAGGGCTAGAGGGGTATAAAGAGCTAGAGTTAAGGCTAGAGGGGTATAAAGAGCTAGAGCTAAGGCTAGAGGGGCATATAGAGCTAGAGCTAAGGCTAGAGGGGTGTAAAGAGCTAGAGCTAAGGCTAGAGGGGTGTAAAGAGCTAGAGCTAAGGCTAGAGGGGTGTGAAGAGCTAGAGGGGTATAAAGAGCTAGAGTTAAGGCTAGAGGGGTATAAAGAGCTAGAGTTAAGGCTAGAGGGGTATAAAGAGCTAGAGCTAAGGCTAGAGGGGTATAAAGAGCTAGAGTTAAGGCTAGAGGGGTATAAAGAGCTAGAGCTAAGGCTAGAGGGGTATAAAGAGCTAGAGGGGTATAAAGAGCTAGAGCTAAGGCTAGAGGGGTATAAAGAGCTAGAGTTAAGGCTAGAGGGGTATAAAGAGCTAGAGTTAAGGCTAGAGGGGTATAAAGAGCTAGAGCTAAGGCTAGAGGGGTATAAAGAGCTAGAGTTAAGGCTAGAGGGGTATAAAGAGCTAGAGCTAAGGCTAGAGGGGTATAAAGAGCTAGAGGGGTATAAAGAGCTAGAGCTAAGGCTAGAGGGGTATAAAGAGCTAGAGGGGTATAAAGAGCTAGAGCTAAGGCTAGAGGGGTATAAAGAGCTAGAGTTAAGGCTAGAGGGGTATAAAGAGCTAGAGCTAGGGCTAGAGGGGTGTAAAGAGCTAGAGGGGTATAAAGAGCTAGAGCTAAGGCTAGAGGGGTATAAAGAGCTAGAGCTAGGGCTAGAGGGGTGTAAAGAGCTAGAGGGGTATAAAGAGCTAGAGCTAAGGATAGGGGGCATATAGAGTTAAGGCTAGAGGGGTATAAAGAGCTAGATTTAAGGCTAGAGGGGTGTAAAGAGCTAGAGTTAAGGCTAGAGGGGTGTAAAGAGCTAGAGTTAAGGCTAGAGGGGTGTAAAGAGCTAGAGCTAAGGATAGGGGGGCATATAGAGCTAAGGCTAAAGGGGTGTAAAGAGCTAGAGTTAAGGCTAGAGGGGTGTAAAGAGCTAGATTTAAGGCTAGAGGGGTGTAAAGAGCTAGATTTAAGGCTAGAGGGGTGTAAAGAGCTAGGGCTAAGGATAGGGGGGCATATAGAGCTAAGGCTAGAGGGGTGTAAAGAGCTAGGGCTAAGGATAGGGGGGCATATAGAGCTAGGGCTAGAGGGGTGTAAAGAGCTGTAGCTAGAGGGGTATAAAACATTGAGCTTGTGCATTTGCACATCTGTGTCAGCAATGGGTACAACTTAAAATACAGAATGCATTTATTAGTAGAGGTGTCCACAAAAATGTGGACATACAGTGTATCATTTGGTTTAACAACCTGTTTTCCCCTTACACGGAATGCTTCACTCAGAAAAGCTAACTGTGTTAATAATGAATGGAAATGAGTAGGAGCCCAGTTAGCATTGTGCCAGTGGCGTTATGCTAACCGGTGCCTGCTAGGTTTGGCTCACGTTTTGTCACGCTTGCGTTTTTGGGTGGGAAATTAAAATATGTATTTTAATAGGATTTATTTCTGGACTTGTGTGTTTTTGTTGTGTCCAACAGGGTGGAAATTCTGTTAAGCTAGTTAAACTGGTTGACTAGCTTAATGTTTTTATTAGTGTTTGATAGTTTGATAGACTAACTGGTCTACCAGCATGACCAGCTTAACCAAGCTGGTCATCAAAAAACGTGTTGACCATCTGTTGGACCATCGTGCTAGTCAGCACCCTTGGTCAAGCCGTTACCTTGCTAGCAGGGTTGGATTTTACCTCAGTAGTGCAGCATGAATGCTAGCATATATTTTGAACTGGTGTGTAAATGTGTGTGTGTGTGTGTGTGTGTGTATGTATGTGTGTGTGTGTTCAAGCTTGGCTCTCTGACAGATACAGTCAGCGAAGCCGAATGCCGTTGAATCCTCAGTGTGCGGAAACAGAGCTGTCGCTGGGCTCCGGCATTCACTCCAGCTCGCGCCTGAGTAATGTGACCTTTTTACACTCGCGCTCAGGCCTGCTGTGGAGGCCTTGGCCTGTCTGTAAGTTACAGGCTAACAAATATGACAGAGCTATCAGTGCTCAGGGTGAATTGTTGTTGGCCTTTCGCGCGAGATGTGCCTAGCTGTTAGCATTTACTGCCCGAGCGCTGTAAAAACGTCAGCGCCGCTCTAAAAGGCAGGCTGGTTTTAGAGTGGCGAAAGATTTGCAACTCCGATTAGATTTACACGACGACGTCGATTAACATTTTTAGGGTGTTCCCTTGCGGGAGCGCCCTCTGTACGGAGAAGCGGAGGAAGGCCGCAGGTTCGCAGGCAGTAGTTTTAGGCCGTTTTCTCATAATCAGGAATGAATTATGATAATATTAATAATGTGCCTTTATGGTCAATAGACTTAGACACCGATCAGCCATAACATTAACACCACTGACGGGTGTAGCGTAAAAAGCTTGGGTTATCTTCATCTTCAGGGGTGGAGCCACATGTCAGGCAGCAAGTGTAGAGTCAGCTCTTGAAGGTGATGGAGCAGGTGAACTTCGGCCAGAACTGTGATGTATGTTCTAGACACATTTTAGGGTCGGAACATCTCTGAAGAACATTGTGCAGGTCTTGTAGGGTGTCTTGTCAGTACCTACCAAGGCAACAGGGTAGCTAGCTAGGGTAGCATGAGCTTTTAAGATAAGACCTCTGAAGCGTTTAGGTTTGCAAAAAACCTAAAAAACAAAAGTGCTGTTGCAGGTTCGACTGGTATGAGTCTCAGTGCCGGGCCTTGCAGAATTACACAGTGCTTTATTATCCCCAGAACGGCTGGATATTAAACCGGCTGCTGCTAAATAATTCAGATTTAGGTTTATCCCTCCACTTATTCTGTCATTTATTCTTCATTACGGTCAGCGGCTGGCAGAGCTCACCCCCTGCACGCCGAGCAGCTAGAGGCGAGGGAGCCATCAAAGCTCTGGGTGTTTATAACACCCCTGGTTCCTAACATGGCTGTGTGTGGGAAAAGGGTGGAGGGTCGGGGGGTTGGTAGTGCAGCTCTCAGGTCAGACCTATGAGCGGTTCTGTGCCCGGTTGGCGCGAGCGAAGAGAGCGTGCCAGAACTCTTCACAAACAAAAACATCTTCCATCAGTTTCCCCTCCAGGCCTGGAGAACCTTGGAAGACGAGCTGTAATGATCTTGCAAACATTCACCTTTTGGCAATGGAGCGCGTTAGCACACTGTCAGAGCACTAGCTCGTAGAAAGGACGGCGTGTACTTGCTCCTAGCCTCTGCGCCTGCTTACCGACAAGCCCAAGAAAAAAGAGGTCTCCACCCGTTCGCACACACACACACACACTTCATGTAGCGCCGTCCCGCAGCGGGGATGGGAATTTTGCTCGCTAATGCTGAGGTGCAGGTGCGTCCTAGCAGATGTCTTAGCGCTGGAGACGCTGGAGAGTTGACTCCCACGCTAGTCACAACAACAGATGCTCGTAGACTGTTCGTAGACTGGTATGACTGGTATGACTGGTAGTAGATAAAGGAGTGACGGCGCCGCCTGTTTTAGCTACCTGCCTTATTTCGTTCCCCAGGAAGCATTCGTTTAAGAAAGGCTATTAAAAAGAGCTGATCCTGCTTCGGTCGGAGTAACTGTCTCTGTACTGTCCGGGGACGAAGGCTTTCTACTGAAAAACTGATAATGATGATGATGATGATCACCACCCCACCTCATCATTCCCACCCCAACTCGTCCCAAAGGAATTGGATGGAGCATCATCTAATCATGCTAGATCTTCTAAAATATGCCTGGATTGGCCAAGATTCCCCTACTTAACCCAATTAAAGGCTTGTGTCGCTAATCGCTAGCACTGAGTTAGCATGTTTAGCTAGCGTAGATATGGCAGTGTGTGTCTTTGCAAAGCCTGCCTTGATCGTTTTGGACTAAGGACTAAGACATGAATCAGTTAGCGGGGCAGGTGTGTGAGGTGTGTGGCTGGCTAACTAGCTAACCTAAGATAATCTACAGAGCACACCGCCTCCTGCAGGACAGTCCCATTCAAATGCTTGACTAGCTCTGTTTTAGATTGACGATTGCTACCGGCTACCCGATTGGTGTCCGCTGCTCAGTTGGCACTGTGCATGGGCACGGGAACGCTTGGCACCAACAGAGCAGGGGGGCGCTAATCAGGTAGCGGCCCTGGAGTGTACTTCTTGTCCTCTGTGAGCCCAGGTTCGCCTCGTAGTGGAAATCGTCAGGCCTGCTTGTTGTGAAGAAGAAGCTCTGCATTCAGAGCAAAGATCACAAAAGGCTTTTTTTCTCCCCGAGTCTCAATCACCCACTCAGTCAGTCAGCGCCATTCTCACCGTCTCCCTCCTCACCCTGGTCGGCCTATTTTCCCGCGTCTTCTCTTTCAGCCGTAATTCCTTTTCATTGTATTATTCTTTTCAGCTCCTGGCTACTGATGCACAGATTCGTCCGTACGCTCTGCTTCATTCCCCTTTCTCTTTCTTCTTCTTCTCCCTTGAACCTCCTCGGGTTTTACTCACACACACACACACACATGCTCCTTGTCGCAATCCTCGACACAATTAGACCCCCGATGGCAGATGAAGGGGTCTTGGCTTAAGAGAGGCCCTCTTCTCGCTCGGCTGGGTCTCGGCGGAACAGGCAATCAGAGCAGGCGCCGCTGAAACGGGCCAGCTTTAATTAGCACTACAGACCCACTTGACCCGCCACTGCTGCGGGGGGATATCCTAACCCAAGGCCCTGTTTCACGGTGTGGCTTGTGAGGGACCAGTGACCCCTGTAGGCCAGCCTTGCGCTGGGGACGTTCCTGAATACAGATATGTTACTTTTTAGGGACACGGACAAAAGTATTTGGACACCTGCTAGTTGGAGTAACTGTCTCTACTGTCCAGGGAAGATTTGGAGAGCATTGCTGTGAGGATCTGACTGCATTCAGCGACAAGAGCGTTTGTTAGTGAGGTCAGAAGTGAGGTTGGATGATGATCACCACCATACCTCATCCAAAAAGTACTGGATGGAGCACCACCATCCATCATTTCAGAGAGTAACAGTAGTTCCACTGCTCCACAGCTCCTCAATGCTAGGGGGCTTTATATCCCTCTACTAGCCCACGCCTGGCATTAGGCAGCATGGAACCAATAGGTTCATGATGTTTATCTACTCCAGAGAGTCCTATTCTATTGGCAGGACTTCTCTGCAGGGCTAAATGCATTAATAAGAGGTGGTGTCCACAAATTTATATATATTAATATATTGTATATATGCGAATACACTGCATTTCTGTGTCCAAAAAGTACTGGATGGAGCACCACCACCATCATTCCTGAGAGTAACAGTAGTTCCACAGCTCCACAGCTCCTCAATGCTGGGGGGCTTTATACCCCTCCAGCCCCAGCGTCCAGCTCCTCATACTCATACAGCTCAAACAGAGCACAGGAGAGAGATGAGCCTGAGAGCGTCAGGCTCAGCCAGCCCATTCTCATTCTCCGCCCGTCTCTTGGACCGCTCGCGACCGTGCATCTCGAGGGCACGCTTCGCCGCCTCCTGCGTCTCTTGGCTGCCTTTCTCTCAGCGTAACAGAAGTTGCGATTTGGCCAGATGGTGCGGCCGCATCAGCCTTCAGCACCCCACCAAGGCTGCCTTACAGCATCAGCAAACAGGTGAGTTAACAAGTAGCAAAGAGGGCTGGGAACACTTCAGCGGCGGCGCGAAAGCACCGGAGCCAGTAGTTAAGACATTAGCGCTTGAAATGATTGTGAGGGGGTTCAGCCTCAGACTAACCAGGCAGCAATCAGCTCGGTGTTTAACCTCCTCTCCTCGCGGCGTTCCTTGCTCCCTGGAATTCCAACCATGCCCTTTACACATCCCGGAGTGGCCCTTAAGTCTACCTCAGAGTCACTCGTCTAGAATTTAGCATCTCTGCTTTAACAGCATTATCATTATCCTGAGCGGATACTATCTAGATTATGTTAAGTAGCTACTCTAGAGTGACAAAAGTATTGGGACACCTGCTCGTTCATTGTTTCTTCCGAAATCAAGGCTTCTAAAAAGAGTTGATCCTGCTTTTGCTAGAGTAACTGGAGTCTCTACTGTCCAGAGAAGAAGGATTTCTACTAGATTTTGGAGCAGAGCATTGCTATGAGGATTTGATTGCTGCATTCCGCAACAAGAGCGTTAGTGAGGTCAGGATGTGGGATGATGATGATGATGATGATCACCACCTCACTTCATCATCCCCAACTCCACCATCACCACCATCCATCATTCCAGAGAGCACAGTTCCTCCATTGCTCCACGGCTCCTCAGTGTAATAAAATAAAAGCCTCAGGCACTGGTTGGAGAAGCTGTGGTGGTCTGGTTGGAGGCTTTCAGAGACCCTCTCCCAGTTCCTGTGACTTTAAGGAATCTCCAGAGCACATAGTATAGTTTCCTCAGCTGCCGGGTTTCGTGTGGCACGCCAGGCAACTGGATATCTTTGTACCTTGTCAGTGGGCTCTCCAGCTTGTCGTGATGCCCGGCCCACAGGCTTGTTCCGAGCCTCTGCTCAGCGCTGTGATCTAATGCGGCACTTGACACGGGGTGACCTCCACGCTGGTTTATCGCAGTAGGCTCTGATGAAGTGTAACTGCAGGTAGACGATGGTTCAAGTCTCTGTCTTTCTCCCTCTTTGTCTCTGAGCTCTTTTATTTGTGCAGAAGCTTCATGTTTTGAAGGATTTGAAAGCTGTTCCAGGCCAGAGAGAGGACTCCAGCAGGAATTAGGTTTGGGAAGCTCGGTTAGCTGTAGTGCTGTCTTTTAATTGGGACCGATCGTAAAATGAAGGCCTTCCATCAGTGAGAATCTGATATTAAGATCGGTCCTCCCTCTCTTGCGCTCGTGTTCTCCTCCGTCCTTGTTTCTTCCAGGGAAGTGTTTCTGCCCTTGCTCTTTATTTCTGCTCTCCGACACACAATGGGTAGTTAATACCTGCTGGTACTGTTTTCAAACAGCTGTGCTTAAGTGGTGCTTACACCTGCTTGCAGCAAAGAGGGGCTATTTGTGGAGGCTGAGGGACCTTTGGGGTTAAATCGAGCAGCATTATGTAAAGTCTGAAGATTATTATGTATTATTGTTATATTAATCTTCCGGATTCTTTTTTTCCGGTGTTTCCGCCTCGGAACTCGTCCTGCAGTCCTCTCGATATACTGACACCCTTCCAGCTCGAGATTGCAGGGTCTGATTGTGCGATTTTGGCTTGTATACAGCTTTTGGATCAGACGTACGGCTTTGGGATAAGGTTGGGACTTGGGGGTATGATATGATAGCAACTGCCTAGCAACACCCTAGCAACCACTTAGCAACACCATGGCAGCCACCTAAAATATTATAGTAACCACTTTGCAACACTGCGTTGCAACACTGTAGTACCTGTCTAGTAAGCACTTAGTGGCATCATCGCAACCACTTGGGAAACCATCACAACCCCCTAAGAACACCATGGAAACCACCATGGCAACACCTTAGCAACTACTAAGCAACACCATAGCAACTACTAAACAACTTCATAGCAGACACCTGGCAACACCATAGCAAACATCTGAAGTGCCATAGCCACCATCTGGAATACCATAGCAACCATGTAGCAGCACCATACCAACCGCTTAGCAACACCATTGGAACCCCTTGGGAAAACATACAGTAGCAACCTCCTAGCAACACCATAGCAAAAACTAAACAACTCCACGGCAACCACCTGGCAACACCATAGCAACCACCTGGAATATCATAGCAACCGTGTAGCAACACCATACCAACCACTTAGCAACATCATAGAAACCCCTTGGAAAAACCATACAGTAGCAACCACCTAGCAACTCCAAAGCAACCCCCTTGGGAACAAACATACAGTAGCAACCACCTAGCAGCACCATAGCCACCACTTAACAACACCATACAGCAGCAACCACCTAGCAACACTATAGCAAACATCTGGAGTGCCATAGCAACCATCTGGAATACCATAGCAACCATGTAGCAGCACCATACCAACCGCTTAGCAACACCATTGGAACCCCTTGGGAAAACATACAGTAGCAACCTCCTAGCAACACCATAGCAAAAACTAAACAACTCCACGGCAACCACCTGGCAACACCATAGCAACCACCTGGAATATCATAGCAACCGTGTAGCAACACCATACCAACCACTTAGCAACATCATAGAAACCCCTTGGAAAAACCATACAGTAGCAACCACCTAGCAACTCCAAAGCAACCCCCTTGGAAAAAACATACAGTAGCAACCACCTAGCAACACCATAGCAAACAATCTGGAGTGCTATAGCAACCATCTGGAATACCATAGCAACCATGTAGCAGCACCATAGCCACCACTTAACAACACCATACAGCAGCAACCACC
This sequence comes from Salminus brasiliensis, assembly GCF_030463535.1. Lineage (NCBI taxonomy): Eukaryota > Metazoa > Chordata > Actinopteri > Characiformes > Bryconidae > Salminus > Salminus brasiliensis. Next base: position 2,981,704 of record NC_132898.1, read on the forward strand.
TAGCAACACTATAGCAAACATCTGGAGTGCCATAGCAACCATCTGGAATACCATAGCAACCATGTAGCAGCACCATAGCCACCACTTAGCAACTACCTAGTAACACCATAGCCACTATGAAACAATGCCATAGCAAACACCTGGAATGCCATAGCAACCACCAAAAATACCATAGCAACCACCTAGCAAAAACAGTGCTGACAGTAATGATCAACCTGATGACCACGTAGGAACAGCCCAGTAACTGCCTGGACTTGGGAACCACGTGAGCTGCTCAACCACACTTTGCCATGGATACCGAGCTCAGCATCACAGCAGACGTGTTAATAGGATCCTCTGCTAAATGCAATAGTATTCCTGATGCCCTTTTTCTGTGACTTTTTTTAAAGCAGGCACACGGCGTGCGCTAATTGGCCCAAATGCAACTGAATCCAAAGGCCTTCAAACATTTGCATTATTGCATTAGACGCTGGCGGCAGATCGATCCTGATTAATTGCGTTTCTGCACCGGATAATGAGAAAGTGCATTCAAGCTCTCAGTCGCGGCCTAAGTGCACAGGTGTTGCCTGCATGGCTCAGTGGAGGTAAACGCTGATGCAGCTCACATAATCCACACCCCCTCCCCCTCATCTTTACGCTGTTACGTGATTTCTGAAATTCTTCTCTAATGAAGGAACACAAGCTAATTATTTTCTCACCCAATTTAGGCTTTATTTCTGAGCGCAGAGAATTGTGAACCACAGAGCCGAAGCCCGAATCACAAAAGCCTGGGAAACGGCAACTTCATCAGTAAGTCCTTAGCACTGTCATTCCCACTAAGTGGTTTTCCAGTTGTGTGGGGCACTAAGCAATTAAAGCCAGGGCTAATCGAGGTCTTTGAAAAAATAATCTCCACTGAATTCACACCACGGCACCACACTTAATCAAACTTCGTCTGCAGAACTTGTTGAAGAAAGTGGGCAATGACGGACTCTCGCTGACGGCTGGCGTCGGAGTCTGCGGCACTCGGAAATTCACCTTGGAGAATTTGGAGGGCCGAGGTGGCGGGTTCCTCGAGGTTCTGGGAGTGGCACCCTGGGCATTGTTCCATTCCATCGTTGCGAGATATCTGATGCTGTTCCTGGGGTTGGGCTGGAAAAGCCTGGGCTGAAGTGTGAGAGGCAGTGATAAGCACTGCTGCAGGCCAGACATGCTCTGGGCAGCTGGCAGTAATTACTTAAAGTATTTTATCAGCCAGCCTGCCTCCTTCAGATTACAATGGGCCCAGTGAGCAGGCTTGCAGGCAACGATGGAGCAGGGACTGGAAGAGATGGAACATATAAGGGACCCAGAGAGCAGGGGTTCGAACACAGGCTGGGCTGAGGTTAGTCTTCTTTGAAAAAGACAACTCAGTGGAGTTGCCAAAACTTGCTTCTGCAATCCTAGTTTGGCTTCTGTTTGGTCATATTTTCACAAACCTGTGACTGCGTTCATTGGTCAATGAGTTTGGAGTGACAGGTTCTCTTCGATGTAGCCACACCCTTTCCAAGAACATCAGAAAAACATCCACCAAACATGCCCAGCAATGTTTCCCATATATCATTTTATATATCACATATCATTAGACAAAACTAAAAAGACGCTAAATTGACTAAAGTATTGGGACACCTACTCTGTAATCAAGGCTATTAAAAATAATATATCCTGCTTTTGTTGGAGTAGCTGTCTCTACTGTCCAGGGAAGAAGGCTTTCTATAAGGACTTGACTGCATTTGTGCTGGGGGGCTTTATACCCGTCTAGCCCACGTCTGGCATTGGGCAGCATGGTGCCAATAGGTTCATATTTATTTGCTTCAGAGATGGTCCTATTCTATTGGCAGTACTTCTTCTCTACAGGGATTAGACAAGCTGTGTGTGTGTGTGTGTGTGTGGATTTCCACATATGTGTCAGCAATGTGTGCGACTTAAAGTAGCTGAACGCATTCATTTGAAGAGGTGTCCACAAATATTTGGCCAAGGGACCCAAGTGTGTCCCACATGTGTACCATTAGCATGTAACAGGCCTACCGTATTTCACAATTGCTGCAACCAGTCAACGGGCCCACTGAGGCCCACTGAGCCCACCGCCATTCCTACTAATCTGATCATTACCGACCAGCCGAAGCTTTCGTCTGCTGTGATGTGCTGGTCTGGTGTTAGCGTTTCCTTATGGTTCTCCATCAGTATGTAATACGCAATCAGCATCACACTTCAGTGAGCCGTGTTACTGGCAGCACCGCCATTAACGTCCTCTCATCACGCAAGTAATCAAATTCGCAGTAATCGTATACCGGGATTATTACGGACAACAGAGCATGGTCGCGTTTTATTTCCCTATAAACTCGTAATGGCTTCCGCCGAGCAGGACGCCCTGATAGATCAGCGCTCAGCTCTTCAAGGGTGAAGCCTAATGTAGTACATGCCCAACATGTCATGGAATACACTTTTTATAACCTCAAGAGCTGGATTGTGTTTGTACAGGGAGGGCAAGTCTGGAAACTGGAATCGTGGCTGAAGGTCTGCGAAAATGTGAGTGCTTAGCTTTCTCCTCCGAGTGTGTTGAGGCTGTTAGCAATGGGAGGAGATGGGCATGTAATACAGGGCTGTGATGTCCTGAACTGGTGATGGCTGATCGCTGGGACTGATTTTTTAAAAGAATCCCAGATATAATGGCCTATGATGGCCAAACTTTTCCACAAATCATTTTATATTTTATATGTCATTAGATAAACTAAATAGGCGCTAAATTGACAAAAGTATTGGGACACTTGCTCATTCTCTGTTTTTTTTCTGCTGAAATCAAGGGTAGTAAAAAAAAAAGAGTCAATCCTGCTTGATTACTTGTTGGAGTTTGAGTCTCTACTGTCCAGGGAATAAGGCTTTCTACTAGATTGGAGCATTGATTGGAGCATTGCTGTGAGGATTTGATTGCATTCAGCGACAGCAGCGTAAGTGAGGTCAGGATTTTGGCTGATCACCACCCAGCCGAAAAGCGTTGGCTGGAGCAACAGCCATCATTCCAGAGACCACAGTTGCACTGTTTCACAGCTCAGTGCTGGGGGGCTTTATGCCCATTTTTTTGACAAAGTAATTCATGAGAAAATAAGTGATATTTTTGATAGAGGCGCTGCCACTGAATCCCGGGTCATGCTGCCTGCCATCAGCAGCCGAAGCCCGAGAGAGCACAATTGCCCTGGTTCTCTCCAGGTAGGTAGATGGCGCTCTCTCTCTCTCTCTCTCTCTCTCTCTCTCTCCTCTTCACTCTTAAGCGATGCTGGCCATCACAGGTGTCTATTGGCTGGTGTGGTAGAGCTTGTTCCATGTTGGCTGCCCGGTGATGCCACATCAGTAGTCAGTACTCTGTGAGTAGTAGGGAGGATTGCTAGTGCTAGGGGGAGCTACGAACGGGTGGGTTAATTGAAAGTACCTAATTTTGGGTGTTGGGGGGGATTATTAATATTCAAAATATTATCATATAAGTAATATAAATATAATATGTAATAAAATATATTATTATATTAGTGGCATAAAGTGTTTTATTATCATGTGCCACAGTTATTTCGGAGACAATATACTGTCCGAAATATACTGTGACCGGTCTATTCATAAAAATACCCCACCTGTGACTCAAGAGATCAAGAGGTCAAGAAGGTCAAGAAGGAGAAACAGAGGAATGACCGTCGAGAGAAGGAGAAAAGATGAGAAAATGAGTCAATTAAAACGTCCATTACATTTCCTGCAGCCAATCGCTGGACTCTAACCTAATCATCACTGTACAGGGATCTCGGAACCCATCGCCGGTCCCTGCCTTCAACCAACGGAGAAAAAACACACACACACACACACACACACACACATAAGGATGCAAATCCCTTCCTGAGATTACAGACTCACCGCTTATTACTTCATGACAGCAAATTGGTGCTGTGGTAATAACTGACTGTCCCTCTCCCTGGTGTAATTACACATTGTGCGTTCACTTCATTATTTGTGGAGCTTTCATAATGAGCCCATTTCCAGCCACTTGCCGACTCCCAGATAAAAGTTACTTTTTCCACCCCCCCTCTCTCTTCCTCTCTCTCTCTCCCTCTCTCCCCCTCTCCCCCTCTCTCTCCCTCTCCCTCTCTCTCTCTCCCTCTCTCTCTCCCTCTCTCCCCCTCACTCCCCCTCACTCCCCCTCTCTCTTCCTCCCTCTCTCTCTCTCTCTCTCTCTCTCTCTCTCTCTCCCTCTCTCCCCCTCTCTCCCCCTCTCTCTCCCCCTCTCTCTCCCTCTCTCTCTCTCCCTCTCTCTCTCCCTCTCTCTCTCCCCCTCTCTCTCTCTCTCCCTCTCCCTCTCTCTCTTTCTCTTTCTCTTTCCCTCTCTCTACATCTCCTGTTTTATCATCTCCTCATTAGAAAAAAAATCGAGCTCGTCGGAGCAATAAAGCGAGCCGGGCCGACACCGGGCGATAATGGCGATAAAGAAACTTGCAGGGCCTCGTATTATTTATTTCATTGGCTATATTTAGCGGCTGCTCTGACACTACAAGGTGTAGAGGCTTGAGGAGTAGAGATATATATGTGTGCGGATGCGGCTCGGCCTTAAAGGAGGAGCTCACCTTCTTCTTTCTTTGTTTTTTATAATAATAAGCTTTTTTTAATCGTAATTTTAATTAATAATGTATTTTTTCATTTAAATGTAATTTTTTATTTTAATTTAAAAAGTGCAATTAGCATTAGACAGTAAGACACGGCACACATTCACATTCCCATTAAAAGAGAGGCCTAAAATTAATAAAATAATAAATTGTCCCTTCGGCTTCACTGGATATGAATCTTCCGGATTAACTAGGCTGATGACATCACAATATTCTACACGTTATACGATTCTGAAATACGGTTTCTAATATTTTCCGAATGCAGCCGACCTCATTTTCATTTTTAAGCCAGGCATCAGGCGCTGGACGTAAGGGGCGGTGGGGTACGCGAAGCAGCCGCTCTGCAGTCGCAGCTCGAGCTTTAGCTCACCAGGTGTAGCTTTAGCCCAAAGAGAGGGCGGAGCCATGTTAGGAGCCTTGCGATTGGTCAGGGTTATATCGATGTAGGACCGCCCATTCCACATCGAGAAGAGAGCAGGGGTGGATTTTTATTTTCTGGACCTGAAGTTGTCCATCGCCATGTTGTGCGTAAACCTCAACCACTAGGTGGCGGTGTTGTGCTCCTCAGATCCCACTGTTCCGATTTGTTCGGAGTTTATCGCAGTATATTCAGAGAGAGGCACAACACTCTCCTACGGGACTGATTACCAAATTCCCAGCTTTGATAAAGAGCGGAAAATGTAACACATCACATCACACACGCTCTCGCGCCCCTCGCCAAGCTTCGCTCGCGCAATTAAGCCATCCCGTTCCACTTTAGCGCTCCGTAACGCTGCTGCTCTTACACCTGCTGTAGGTGTTTGATGGCAATCCTGGACGTTCTGTTTCTCAGCCTGGTCTTCCATCGCTAGTCGTTTTAGTGTTGTGTCTAAACCCCGACCACTAGATGGCAGTGTTGTGCTCCTCAGATCCCACTGTTCTGATTGGATAAAAAGTCAACTTTGATTTTACTCAGATTTTATGCAGTGGATGGCGTGTTTTTATACTATGTCAGTTTTCAGTATCAGTGCTTACAGTATCACAATATATCGCTGTATAGTGAATCGTAACCCCTGTATCCTGATACGCGTCGTAGTGCCGGGTCCGAGGCAGAACCCATTCACAGCCCTAGTGTAGACTGGGCCTGAGCGTCGGCCCTATGTTGAAGACTATAAGAGCAGTATTGGAAAAGTCTAAGTCTGAATGGAGAAGCCGATGGAGAATCCCTCTCTCAGCACCAGATTTAAACAGTTTGGCCACTACGGCCTGCTGGGTACCCGCTAAACCCAGCTGCCCTCCTGCTCGGCTTGACTGGGAATCTTGGCTGTAATTCGGGCAGAGCATGTGTGGCGTAGCCTTTAGCTTCAGAGAAGGGCCCGTGCTCGCTAATTGCGGCCACACGGAGGGGGTGGGCGGGTGAGGATCGATGGCCGAGGCGCGGAGCGGAGGGCGAAAGAGCGGGTCGGTAAGCGCCGCCTTAACCTTTCGCCTGAGCGCTGGGTGGCTGCCAGGCTTCAAGCTGAGCATGCTGGGATTTTGTTTTTTATTATTATTCTGTATGCGTGCAGGAGAAAGAGAGAGAATGTGAGAGCAAGCGCGAGAGCAAGAGCACTCTCAGAATACTACACATGCTAATTAGAGAGAGGCGCAACACTCTCCTGCGGGATTGATTACCAAATTCCCAGCTCCGATAAAGAGCGAAAAAAGTAACACATTACATCACACACGCTCTCGCGCCCCTCGCCAAGCTTCGCTCGCGCGATTGAGCCGCTCCAATTAAAGTAGCCGAGATCAGGGTGGTTTAATTGGTGGGAGTTTGATGGTTTTAATGACTCTTTAGCGCCGCCACGACGCTGCTGCTCCTCCGTGTGCTGTAGGTGTTTGATGGCAAATCTGGACGCCGAGCTTTCATGTCGTTCCGTTTTCTCAGCCTGGTGTTCCGAAGTCTATCCCATCTATTTCCTGAGAGGTGCTTTCCTCTGAGTGTGTGTGTGTGTGTGTGTGTGTGTGTGTGTGTGTGTGTGTGTTTCCTGCACTGTGTGATCTTTTCTGCCTGTCGAATTGAATCGGGTGAGAGCAGAATCCATCAACAGCAGCGTCATTCCCCCCAGTGCCCTCAAGTCGGCATCTCAAGGAGCGCTCACACACACACACACACACACACACACACACACACACACACATACACACACTGAGACACGTATGCATCTTTGAAGGGCAAATCCGATCAACTTGGCCAGATACTTTAATGCCGCATCCCATCTATTTTCCATTTGCTCTTCCTCCTCTTCCTCCTCCTCCTCCTCTTCCTCTCTGAGGGTCTTGGCTGTTGTTTTGTTGTGCGGTGGCAGCGGCAGGGTCTCCCCCCTGAAAAGTGCCGCTGGGGGTCTTCTCTCCCCCTGTTGTCCTCCTGTGGTGGAAAAGTCAGTGCGGTTTTAATGAGCTTCGTCTGCCCAGCTCTCGGCCCGAGGCTGCCCACCGCTGACCTGCTGGCATTTCCCTCTATTCTCTCTCTCTCTCTCTCTCTCTATATATATATATATATATCTTATATATATCTATCTCACTCATCCTTTGTGTCTCTCTCTATATCTAACTCTATGTCCCTCGTCCTTTCTCTCTATATCTAACTCTATGTCACTCGTCCTTTCTCTCTATATCTAACTCTATGTCACTCGTCCTTTCTCTCTATATCTAACTCTATGTCACTCGTCCTTTCTCTCAATATCTAACTCTATGTCACTCGTCCTTTCTCTCTATGTCTAACTCTATGTCCCTCGTCCTTTCTCTCTATATCAAACTCTCTGTTACTCTTCCTTTCTCTCTATGTCTAACTCTATGTCACTCGTCCTTTCTCTCAATATCTAACTCTATGTCACTCGTCCTTTCTCTCTATGTCTAACTGTATGTCACTTGTCCTTTCTCTCTATGTCTAACTCTATGTCACTCGTCCTTTCTCTCTATATCTAACTCTATGTCACTCGTCCTTTCTCACTATATCTTTGTCTATGTCGCTCATCCTTTCTCTCTATGTCTAACTCTATGTCACTCGTCCTTTCTCACTATATCTTTGTCTATGTCGCTCATCCTTTCGCTCTGTATCTTGCTTGTCCTTCTCTCTATGCATTCTCTCTTTTGTCTTCTCTCTCTTTCTGTATCTCTCTCTCTCTCGCTCTCTCTCTCATCCTTTCATAACAACACTCTGACAGCAACAGCACACAAACAGTAATGATCAGAGCTGTAATTATAATCACAGTAATAATAGAAATAATAATTAGCACATCAAGTTATATTTAATTCTCTTTCACACTCTGCTGGCTTTCTCTAACCTGTTCTACTGGAGCTTCTCAGACGGTGGAGGAGGCCTGTGTTCAGCAGTGGCGGTGATCGAAATGGCCTTTACTGACCCTTCAGATTCTCTTTAGATCGAGTTCAGCGAAAAGTAACACCCAGCGGTTGTGAGCTAGCGGCCAGTTAAGCTCAGACTAAAAAAACCACACAGCGTTGGGCAAGACTTTGAAATCATGAGGCCTTAACACGGCAAACTGAGCGACGCTGAGGCAAAAAGTGACCTGTAGCATTTCCTGTGACCCCGCCTGGTAAAGCACTCAAGCCTTGCCCTCAGAGCTTTAAGATCTAGACCCCATATTTACTGGTGTTTAGATGTGAAGGGCCCAGGACCTCACGAGCATGGCTTGTGACCAACGGCGTGGTAGCAATGCCGGTGCGATAGCGATGCAAACACCACAGTAGCGGTATTTTTAACTACCACGGTAGCATTGCTAACACTACGATAGTGTGGAGTGTTGCTAAAGCCATGGTAGCGATGCTGGCTGAGGCCGACGTCCAGCATCCTTTGGTACGCACATTAATGCCACAGTGACTATAGTCTTTGCCAATCTCAGCTTACCTAAGATTACAGCTCCTCTCAGCAGCACAGATGCTTATTAGCTCTGTGGCTACATATAGCCCTCAGACCAAAAATACCTGTCCACAAGTCAATGAGGAGACCATAATACTCTTCTCTTCACCTGAGTACTCTCAGAAGAGGAGGGTCTTCAGTCTGGGTTTGAGGACAGCGAGCGTTGGACTCTGCTGTTCGGACACCCAGGGGAAGTTCGTTCCAGCACTTCGGTGCAGGACAGTAAAAAGTCTGGACGCTTGTCTTCCGTGGATCTTAAAGGATGGCGGGTCGAGCCGAGCCGTACTTGAAGCTGGAAGGGCTCTCGGTGCAGATCGGCTTTTGACCATCGCCATCAAGTACGGAGGGGCTGGTCCAGTCTTGGCTTTGTAGGCCAGTGTCAGGGTTCTGAATCTGATGACCTGGGCAGCAGCTACAGGGTATTCTAAATAATTAAATACTGGGTGACCGCTCTGTGAGGTACCTCATCCAGAAGGCAGCGCAGGCCCAAATGCTCTAAAGCTTCTTCTTAACCTCTTTTATTAAAAAACAAAACCAATCAAACAAACACCCACACACACACTTTCTGTTTCGATTCCGCCTCTTTGATCATATTTGTCTGATTGCATTACATACAAATACAGACGGATTGAAATGTAATAAGTGGACGTACTTGAAAAACCCTGTTTTGCTTCAGTTCCTCTCGGATCCCGTAGAGCTGAATGATTTTCTCTCAGCACTGATTGATTGAAGATCTGCCCCACAGGAGGAAACACACTGCTAATGATTCAGGATCAATTTGTAACCAGATCAAATCAGAATCGAATCGGATGGATGGGTTTCGTCTGCTGCATCCCAAACCGCAGACTTCTGCACTTCACTCTCACTGCACTAAGCAGTGCACTTCTGATGGTGGGCTCTGTTATTGTTGTGCACTATTAAGTGTGCTTGTGTGAGGGTTGGGATGCACCCTGAGGGAATTTGGCCACATTACAATCCTGCAATTTTCTCATTGCAGGATTTCACAACATTTCTGGTGTTGGCAAACCGTTCATTGGCTTAAAATTTTACAAACTTTATTACTTTTTGATTTTTGCTACTAAATAATTGAATGGTTTGATCTGCTGCGTCCCAAACCAAACATTTCTACACTTCACTCACTACACTAACCATTTCTAATGTATTTCTTATGATGGGACACTTTTATTGTTGTGCACTATTTAGGGTGCTTGTGTGAGGGTTGGGATGCACCCTGAAAATTTGGTCACATGACAAACCTGCAATTTTCTCATTGCAGGATTTCACAACATTTCTGGTGTTGGCAAACCGTTTATTAAAATTTGTACAAACTTTATTACTTTTTGATTTTTGCTACTAAATAATTGAATAGTTTGATCTGCTGTGTCCCAAACCAAACATTTCTACACTTCACTCACTACACTAACCATTTCTAATGCATTTCTTATGATGGGCCACTTTCATTGTTGTGCACTATTAAGAGCGCTTGTGTGCGCTTTAGGACACAGCCTTGTGTTTGCTGTATGAGGAATGTGGGGAAAGTTTCCAGAGAAAGTTATAGAGAGAAAGGGCGAGCCACATAGACAAAGATATAGAGAGAAAGGAGGAGCTACATTGACCCTGCTCTCTCTGGCTGGGTAGATGGCTCTGTCTCTCTCACACTTCAGTGTGATGCCGGAAAGCACTGGCGTCCCCCAGCCGATGCAGTAGAGCTGAGTACCTGGTGCTTTTCTCCGAGTGCGTTGGTAAATCATCTGGTACTGCTAATTATCCCACCCGTTCGAGCTCCCCCTAGCACTAGCAGTGCTCCAGACACTACGAGGGTAAGGGCTTGTGCATGTGCTCCTACAGATTCTGCTGGCTGCTGATGGCAAAGCGGCATGGCTCGAGATTTGACCCTTCAGGAACCTCGGTCCATAGTGGCAGCTCATTAGCCACTCTGAGCCCAAGTGCTTGACTTTACCTGATGTCTCACTTTGCTAAAGACGCCAAGGTAGACTACGAGCTCGTTGTCTCCTTTTCGGAAGACCCATTAGCATCAGGAGTTGTCCTCAAGTCCTTCCCGTCACATCATTTAAATTCTCATCAATTCTTCTTCATCTCAGACATCGTTAATAAAATGAAAGGCCGTTTATTATTGGACACCACAACTGCGCTCCATCCCTCATCCGTGCCTCAGCCTCTGACAGCACCGCCCGCCTTAAATACGGAAGCCCGGGCGAGGCGTAGCCGTGTTCGAGTGGGCCCAGCCAGACGCTTGAGCTTCAGCGTTCAATCAAGTCGGCCGCTTTACGAGCAGCTGATGAGTGTGATGACCTTTTCTCTGAAATCTGCCACTGCATCCCTCAATCACCCTCGCGCTACCCACCCGTCTGACAGATATCGCACACGACATCTGCCTCCCTTCCGCTCTCAGAGCCTCCGTCTCCTTCTTTCTGCTCTTCTGTTTGTGGAGACGCTTTTTCATCTCTGCTTGTTTCCAGCTTTATGACTCTCCTACACAGGTTTTCACTCCGTCTCTCATCTCTCATGTCTCTGTTTGGTCTGTTTTCATTTGTTTTGACCCGCGAGTGTGTGCAGTAATTTACTTCATAACAAAACTCATTGTCCTTCACACTCACACTCGCTCGGTTGTTAAACACCTGGCTGTGTTCAATCAGCTTCGGTCAGACGGTCAGAGACGCCGGCAGACGGTCAGAGTTATTGCTGTTGGTTTTGGAATACGTTCTCATTTGCATTACAGTGCACTAGTACACAGTTAATTACACAGTGAATTACATTCTAATTACTTTCTGTATCCAGGAGCCCTGCCAGGGATTTTAGGCCCCATGAAACGATATTACACTAGGCCCCACAATTCTGCCAAAATACTCAATTAATACATTTTTAGGACCCTAGAGTCATCCTAACTCCCCGCCCTTGTCTGTATCACCATGGTTGTCAAACTGGATCCTGGGGACCGGACTCAGTGGTCCGGGATGTATAGGCAAGGGTCCGCAGTTTTTTTCTCTGAACCAAGGTGGTTGCATCGGTATCCTATTTGGAATTATAGTATCCACTATTGCCGGGGGGTGGGGGGGGTGTTAGGTGGTTGCTAGGGTTTTTATCATTAACATCAAATCTGTGTATTCTGTGAGCCACATAGAGAAAGATATAGAGAGAAAGGACGAGCTACATAGACAAAGACATAGAGAGAAAGGACGAGCGACATAGAGAACGATATAGAGAGAAAGAACGACCTACGTAGACAAAGATATTGAGAGAAAGGGCGAGCGACATATAGAAAGATATATAGAGAAAGGACGAGCGACATAGACAAAGACATAGAGAGAAAGGACGAGCGACATAGACAAAGATATATAGAGAAAGGACGAGCGACATAGACAAAGACATAGAGAGAAAGGACGAGCAACATAGACAAAGATATTGAGAGAAAGGACGACCTACGTAGACAAAGATATTGAGAGAAAGGACGAGCGACATATAGAAAGATATAGAGAGAAAGGACGAGCGACATAGACAAAGATATAGAGAGAAAGGACGACCTACGTAGACAAAGATATTGAGAGAAAGGACGAGCGACATATAGAAAGATATAGAGAGAAAGGACGAGCGACATAGACAAAGATATAGAGAGAAAGGACGACCTATGTAGACAAAGATATTGAGAGAAAGGACGAGTGACATTCACACTGCTCTCTCTGGCTGGGTAGATGGCTCTCTCTCTCCCTACACCACTTCAGTGTGATGACGGAAAGCACTGGCGCCCCCTAGCCGATGCATTAGAGCTGCAAACCCAGCGCTTTCCTCAGAGTGCGTTGGTTGCATTAATTGCAGTTCAAAAAAAGAGGCAGTGGCTGCGTTATGCATGTGGTGAAGGAGGCATGTGTCAGTCCTCATCCTCCCAGTGCCGGGGGCATTACTAACGAGTGAGCTGGGAGGAAGAATTGGGTAAGAATTAACAAAAAACATAGGCTTACATATCAATTAAATCATCTGGTTCGCAATGACCTTCAGAGGCTGAACTAATAGTCGTGCTGGGAAGGCTTTAAACCCAGTTAGCATCAGCGTGCCTTTGTAAATCTCTCCCGATATTATGTCTGGTACGTGGGAGTTTGTTTTTCCCTGTTTGTAAACAGTCATACACAGATAAGATTTGTTAAAGCTAGCTGCGCTCGTTCCTCGTCGAGACCGGGTGATCAAAGAGACGCGGAGACGTTTGTTCGATGGTGGGAACAGATTCTGCCTCTGTGATCTTTGAAGTCTGAGGAAGATCATGTCTGCAGCTGAGAAGGTCACATTCATGTACACAAGCCCTGCTTCAGTTTGCAACATCTCAGGGGGCATCAGCTCTTCTCTTCTTCTCCTCATCCCTCTCCTCTCTGTGGTGTTATCATTCCCTTGCTGTCTAGCCGTTGCTCTGTTTTCCATTCTGTGTTGCATTCTTATGCACCTCGAAGGGCTCCAGCTAACAACCATCTCTCCCAAAACCCCATCTCTGTGACCAGCAGTTTCTTCTACAGTTAAGCAACAGAAGCCATATTGTCCTCTGGTCTCACCGTCTTCCCCACCCAGCTGTGGGCCTAGTGGCTGACTAGATATGTCAGGTTAGGGGCAGGTAGAGTGCTCAGTACCCCTTTTTTCGTGCAAATGATGCTTCCATCATCATCATCGTCATCATCTGGTCCACTTAATCTTGTCCATCTTCATGGCATCCCACTTCTGACACCAATGTGGACTTGACAATTGCTTCAAAGATACATGAAGCACATACAAGATCTAGGAGCTCTGTATTGGGAAGCAAGGTAAACTGTCTCAGGTGAAGGCACCTAAGGGTAGCGATGGAAAATCCAGGTCTGGAAAGTAAATATCCGCCCCAGGAGTTTGTTCTTCTGCAGCTAAGCAGAGGTGCCCAGGCAGTTGAAACCAAATCCTGGGGCAAGTTTCTACTTTCTGGACCTGGATTTTCCATCTTTTCCTAAGGAAACAACACACCTGTACACACAGCCTGTTACTCTTGGCCCAGCTTGGCAGCATCCAAATTTCCCCTAGGTCACAATACAGCATGTTAACGAAATGGGTAATGCGTAATTCTTTGCAATACGTCTGAATAGTACGGCAATGCAAAAGCGATACGCCTCTGAAGCTTGTTGGGAATGTACCATCGTTTGTATGAACCAACCTTTGTTCATAATTGACTCTTACCGTTCATCAGTCAACTGCATCTACTAATTGATGCGGCTCTAGAGGCTCACCATGCCATGTGTTTGAATCTCGCACTGGCAAACACACTAAACACACATGCACAAGCCTTCTTCTCCTGGCAGAAGCCCGCTGAGGCCTGTCCCATTTTTCAGAACGCCGTCAGGAAGACTAGTCTACCACCTGGACCGACACCTGCCCTCCCCCAGTGGGGCACCAGGAGCTCCTCAGCTCCTCCCCAAGCTCCCAGAAAGTCGGTAAAGTGAAGGAGCGGGGCGTACGAGTTGCCGTCTGCTGGAAAGAGAAACAATTATTACATCCGACCACAAAAGAGGGAACGGCGGGAAAATGGAGGTAAGGATTCTCCCAAAGCGCCCCTGTCCTGACACTTCCGATTTAGGCCTTGACAGTCCAGTGGCCTCCTGGGGGTGTTGCATACGCAAGTGCAAGTTCTCCCCAAAAGTCCCCAGACTCGCCCGCCAGCCACAAGCCACTTCCACCCCCAGCTTTCCATGGCATGCGTTCGGCCTGCTGCTGCACAACACGCCCTGCCGGGATTAGCTTTGGAAACACCACATTTCTGCACGGGTGCTTTTGCAAATGAGTTGTGAAGCAAACGCTAACAAGACGTGGCGGAAAGGATAATGAATCCCTCCGTCCCGACCGAAGCGCAATTACTTCCGTGGGCATTCCGTCGTTTTCATAACCTCTGCTCTCACCATGACTAAACCCCGAGAAGCGTAGCGCTAGATACTTATTTATGGAATTACACTCGCATGGAAATGTTTGAAGGCCCAGTTCAAAAGGTTAAGAGGGAAAAATGGCTGAGTGTAAACATCTGAGCTACAATTTTCGATGGCTAGACAACTGGCCCACAACATCTCCAGAACATTTGGCAGGGTGTTTCCGGTATACAGTGGTCAGTACCTACCAAAAGTGCTTCAAAAAAGGACAACCGGTGAACCGGCGACAGGGTCATGGTCACCCAAGGCTCACTGATGCTCGTGGAGTCCCCACCTCACCTCACAACTTCCAGGACTTCTTAAAGGATCTGCAGTAATGTCTTGCAGTGCTAGATCTTCTGAAGGTGTCCTGTGGAGCCCATGCCTTGAGTAGGGTCAGAGCTTTTTTGGAGGCACGACGGGGATCTACACCCTGGTTGGTTGGTTGGTTTTAATAAAAAGAACTGATCCTGATTCAAAGTTTAGAATCTCCATTTCCATGAATTTCGATGAAGCTAAATGTAGGATGAGGGTCTCATGGTGTGTATGCCAATGGAGGAGTTTGGAGGGCTAAGCCCCTTTCACACTCCGGATGGCGACACCCCAGATGGCTCCCCAGAATGCCGCAGGCTCGTGATGGAATTTTCAAGAGGCTTTTATGGGGGATCAGGATGATTTCTTTTGGTCCGCTTCCCCCTTCAAACAGTTCCGAAGCTCCCTCAGAACTCCTGTGGAAAGAAGCCCCAGCTGAGAGCTGTGGGAGCGACGGGGAGCTGGGAGGACGGGAATGTGCTGGATATTGCAGCGATTTGTTTATTCCTGTCCGTGTTCTGTTTGGAACAGAAATTGCTTAATATCAAAGCCGCTCTGATCAAAGAAGCTCTGTCTCGTCTCTCGTTATTCCTTATTTTCTCTCTTTTTTCGTTTTTCTTTTTCTCGTCAGCTGTTCGACTCTCAGTGCAATTAAAACCGCCTCAGACTGAAGACGAATTCTAAACAAGCTCCTAAAAAACAAACACATCTTAAAGGCTTCATTCAGACTCGTCCTCGACCCCCTCCGCCATCCCTCCTTCTTCTGCTTTTCTCACTGCTGCCTCTCTCCTCTCTCTCCTCAGCGTCTCCTGCTCTTCCCTCCCTCCTCTTTCCTTCTGTTCCTCTTTTCTGTGTTTGATTCTTTCTTTCCTGTTTTTTTCTTTATTTCTCTCACACGTCTACTTCACTCCTTTCTTCTTTTCTTTTATTTCTTTCTTTGCTACTTCCTCTCGTCTCTCTCTCTCTCCAACTCATTTATTCTTTTTTGTCTTTTTTAGTTCTTTTATTTAGTTTTTTCTTATTTTTAATGTTTTTCTTTTCTTTTTATTTCTTCATCTACTGCTTCCTCTCTCCTCAGCTGTCTCTTGCTTTTCCTTTCTTCTCTTTCCTTCTTCTTTCTTCAATCTTCTTTTTCTTCTTTCTGTTTTTCTTTTCTTTTCTTTTCTTGTTGTTCTCTTTATTTCCTTTCTTTCTTTTTCTTTCTGTTTCTCTTTTCTGTATTTAATTCTTTCTTTTTCTTTTCTTGTCTTTTTTTTGTTTTTTGATTTTATTTAACTTTTATTAATTTCCTCTTTTCTTTTATTTCTTTCTTTACTGCTTACTCATTTATTCTATTTTTTGTTCTTTCGTTTTTATTTCCTTTTTTTCTTCTTTTCTTTCTTTTTTCTAATATTTTTGTCTATGTTCTTCTTTTTCAGTTTCTTTTCTCTTTTTTGTTCTTTCTTTCCATTTTAATTTGTCTTTATTTATTTTTTCTTGTTTTTTTACTGCTTCCTATCGTCTCTCTCTCCCCAACTGTCTCATACTTTTCCTTTCTTTGTTTTTCTCTCCTGCTCTTCCCTTACTTCTCTCTCTCTCTCTTTCTCAGCTGTGCAGCTTTTGTTACCAAGGGCATTTGCAGGATCAGCTTCGCTCTTTTGTAGGAATATGAAATCCTTTCAGAGAGGAGGTATTGAGAAACACATCTCTCTCTCTCTCTCTCTCTCTCTCTCTCTCAGATATCTTTGCAATCCGTAGCGCTTGGCCAGGAATCGACTCTGCCGAGCCCCTGCAGAGACATCTGCCCGTATTTTAATTGGTCTCAGCACACTGACGGCTTCTCCCAGCCGTGCGGTGACCAGGCCTGGTCTGATCGCTCTGGTACAGAAAGACCCCGGCTTTGACAAAAATACACCCCGGGCCTTTTTTATTCTTCTCATTCTTCTCCCTCAGTCCACGCAGGAACCTCGTTAACAGACCAGGAACTGAATCCTCGCCTTTCCGCGGCACTCTCTCCGTCTCGGCACAGCGGAGATGACATTCCCATTTGAATTTTTACACGGAGAAGGTGTTGGGGGGGCCGGGAAAACATGTTAGCTCCTAAAGAACTGTATCGACTCTATTCCTCGTGTCATCAATTATATACAGTGTTAAATCGGGCTTCCTGCTGTTGGCGATGTAAGTTGGGATACAGCAGCTCCTCGCCCTGGAGCCTGTTCTCAGGCTGTCTTAATCATTCAGCTGTGTGTCAGGGCTGGAAGACCCCCCTGCTGATGAGTAATATCACACACACACTGACAACAAAAGACACTCACACAACAGTTAGCGGGAAAGGTAGTGCTGGGATACATGCTGAGTCAGGGATTCGTCTGCGTGGAGTCTGCATTTGATCCTGAAGAGACGCTTGTGCATCATAAACCTCATATCCACCAGTGAGCGATTCTGTCTGCTTCTGTCCTCCTCGTTATAGAAGAGCTGTTTTGGTCTTTAATGAGAACTAAGTGAAGCTGATTCTGCACTTTACTGGAACCAACACCGATCAGCCATAGCCCCCTTGATCTAACCACTCGAGGCCTGGACTCCACAAGACCTCTGACGGTGACCTGTGGTATCTGGAACACCCAGACTAACATCAACAGCAGATCTTTTGAGAAGTCCTGGTGTGAGGTTGAGAGGTAGGACCTTCATGAGCATCACCGAGCCTTGGGCTTACATGACTCCTTTGCTGCTTCACCGCTTGTCCTTTTTGGAGCACTTCTGGTTGGTACTGATCACTGTATACCAGGAGGACCTGCATCATGAACTATTGCTTCTGTCCTTCTCGTTATAGAAGAGCTGTTTTTGTCTTTAATGGAGAACTAAAGGAAGCTGATTCTGCACCTTACATTTACATTTAAGGCATTTAGCAGACACTCTTCTCCAGAGCAACTTACTAAAGTGCTTCACTATTTACTCAAGAAGAACCTCATTTGAATAGACTAATAATTCAAAGATCCTCTAATCTTAGACTCTACTAAACACAAGTCAGTAAGGAGACCATAATACTCTTCTCTTCGCCTGAGCACTCTCAGAAGAGGAGGGTCTTCAGTCTGGGTTTGAGGACAGCAAGCGTTGGACTCTGCTGTTCGGACACCCAGGGGAAGTTCGTTCCACCACTTCGGTGCAGGACAGAAAAAAGTCTGGACGCTCGTCTTCCGTGGATCTTAAAGGATGGCGGGTCGAGCCGAGCCGTACTTGAAGCTGGAAGGGCTCTTGGTGCAGATCGGCTTTTGACCATCGCCATCAAGTATGGAGGGGCTGGCTGGTCCAGTCTTGGCTTTGTAGGCCAGCATCAAGGTTTTGAATCTGATGACCTGGGCAGCAGCTACAGGAAGCCAGTGGTCCAGTGGTCCTCATGCTAATTCATTTTTTTTTGCCAAACTATTCCAGAGGCTTTTGCACCGATTGTGGAACTTAAAGGTGTAGACTTATGCTAGCAGATGCTCTGTTTACGCTCTGATGTAAGCAGTCGTTGAAAAATTCCCTCAAGACTTCAGCCTTTTCCCAACTTTGACATCAGCGCCAGCAGTGGGATGAACTGGGTGTCGAAATTTCCCGAAGAGTGCAGTAGCTAAAACAAGAAACCGCTAGAACGATTAGCACGGCTGCTAGTTACAGCGTTTTTCTTACATGGCTATATGTGAATGCAATAATAGGCAAGTTCATCACAAAGTCCAGAACTTGCCTGCCGGGTAAGACCACTACAAGGACGTGGAGACGAGACGCAGTGTCTTGTCTTTTGAACGTGGCTTATATTTTTGTGCAGTTCTGCAGCTCCACTAAACACTTTCAAAATCACTAGGTGGAAATCCCGTCGACCCATCCTACTGAAGTGGCCTCAACAAAAGCGACTGCTCAGTGGTCCTGCCGTGCTTAACTAAAGGATTGAACAGGCACTGTTATTAAAGACCCCCCACAGGAAAAAGCCTGTGGATTGAAATTGTTAATGGAATGTATTCACAGTAGAATAACTCACTTTAATGTTAGACTGAGTTGAGCGTTTATGAAAGGCTGGGGAAATGGCTGAGAGTGGGTGAGGTGATGTACATGGCACCTAATATATATATATATATATATATATAAATAGGCAAAAGTATTGGGACACCTGCTTATTCATTGTTTCTTCAAGGCTATTAAAAAAGAGTTGATCCTGCTTTTGTTGGAGTAACTGTCTCTACTGTCCAGGGAGGAAGGCTTTCTAGATGTTCTAGAAGTTGGAGGAGCATGTGAGGGTTTTTATGAGGTCAGGTTGTTGGGAGATCCATCCATCATTCCAGAGAACAAAGCTCTTCCATTGCTCCACAGCTCAATGCTGGGGGGCTTCATACCCATCTAGCCCACGCCTGGCCTAATACACATGCTTATCTGCGCCAGAGACTCTTATTCTATTGGCAGCACTTCTCTCTGTATGTGCATTTGCACATCTCTGTCAGCAATGGGTGCCGCTTAAAGAAGAGAAATGCATTTATTTGAAGGGGTGTCCACAAACATTTGGACACATAGTGTGTGTGTATGCACTAATTAAATACAATAATTGCCCATTAATTGGAAACTGGATTCAAGGTCCAGATCTGAAGACCTCTAGCTGCACTAGCTGTTGGAACATTGTTGTAAGGGGTTTGATTGCTGTCGGCTGATGTTGGACGGTCAGTTCTGGCAATCCAGCTCATCTTAAATTTATGGATACTGGAAAGAGGGCCATCCGTCGCTCCAGAGCATGCAGCCGGGTGGCTTTTTATCCCTCTAGACGACATTTTGGTGTTGGAAAAGACGCTCATGTGTGGCGTCCCGTTCTTCTGCTTCTATACAAGCAAAGAACGTGGATGAGGTCACTGTGCATGTGGACATTTTGGGCCATATGATGCTTGATGTGAGGTTGTGTGACTTCGAAAGGCCAGGAACACACTGCAGAGGCAAATGGAGATGTATAGGGGCAGGTGTAATAACACTGTGTTTTCCTGACTTAGCTAATGAGACAGTTTAGCCACGGGGGCCCTTCTATTAAAAAACAACAACTGTGAGACACACACACACACACACTGAAACACACACACAATGTAATCAAGGAGACATTCTGCTCACTGAGGTAAAAGAGAGAGCCTAGCCTTCCATCAGTCAAGGTGTTCATGTCCCAAGGGTTCCCCCATTTCTTTTAGACATAGAGAGAGAGAGAGAGAATGAGAGCGAGAGAGGCTTGCCAAGAGTGGAAATATGATTGAAAAAGTGAGCACGCGGCAACATTGACTTAGAGCTAAGTGTTGATTTTCTGCCAGATTTGAGACACTATAGATGACGCGGCCGGATAAAGCGAATGTTTTCCGAGCGCTAATGTTGCTGGAGTGCCTCGCCGGCTGATTATCCTGCACTCTGTATTTCAGACGTGTCCCTTTGCTGAGATAAGACTCTGCTGTCTCCGATCTCTGAGGGGAAAACTCTATTCAAATGGAGTGGCAATGGTATTGATGACATATAGTGAGGATTGATGCAGCGGCTCTGCCGGAGCGACGTGGAGTTCCTGGCTCCGCGCTGAACTTGCTGCCTTGACAGCTAATGACTCAAGCAGTCGTACGAACCGTAAAAGTCTATAATAGCTGCAGCTAAACAACTGTAACTGTTCAAAAGAGACATAAACAAACGGCCAACTGCAAACTCCGCCGCGTCCTGCTTCGGCAGTTCGCATATTCATTACTTGTCATGGTGTTTAGCATCTGGGAATCTGCCGTTTTGCCGCTTTCCCCCGTTGTTGCACGGCTGCCGGGTTTGGCTAGTAGGACGTTTTTTATGGACGTTACGACTTTTGGCTTGTTCGTTTATATTTGACAGGGGCGGGGCTCATCAACGGGGCAGTGGCGGCTGAGCGGTTAGAGCACTGCACTATTGATGACAGGGTTGTGGGTTCGAGACCCGGGCTCGACAAGCTGCCGACCAGGCTGACAAGCTTGAGCAGGGCCCCTCATCCTCTTTTCTGCCTACATTAACATTTATGACATTTAGCTGAAGCTCTTATCCAGAACAACTTCCAGGGTAACTCGTATCACAGAGGTGAGGCAATGTGGTGTTAGGAGTCTTGCCCAAGGACTCTTATTGGTGTAGCACAGCACAGTCACCCAGACCAGTCTTCCACATGGTGTGGTAGCTCACTGGCAGATAGTGCTGTTATCTGTTGCACCACACCACACACTAATGCCTACTGTCACATTGTTTTGGTGTCGCTGATTTGGAACGACCTTCTTGGGCCTACACACACATCACTTCTGCTTGATTTCCTGTAAACCATCAATCAATCAATCAATCAATCGAAATTTTAATTAATCGAATGTCGTCACAAAGAAGCTTTACAGAGATCCGGGTCCGAGCCTCTTTAGAGCAAACTAGTTGCAACATTGGCAAGGAAGAAACCTTTAGAGGAAGCAAGACTCAAAAAGGGGAACCCTCGTGTCGACCAGAGGGTCGATAATAATAATGCTAATAATAATAATAAAAAATAAAAAGCAAAACAGGAATAACAACAACAATGAAACAAAACTAAATGAACTAAAAAACTAAAAAACTAAAAAAAAAAGTGAGATGATGATGAAGTCTATGCAGATGAACAGTCAGAGGTGGGGAAAACAGCGGTTCCTCATGGAACCTGTCCTGCTCCGGGAGACCGGGGGAATCCCAGTACAAAGGACACCACGTTCGGGCTGCTGTACATGGTAGAGCTGACTTGGCTAGTGAGGTTGACTCATGAGGACGGGTGGATGCTGTACGGTAGTTTTGCAATTGGGACAGCATCCTGATGCACCCTCGATAACACAGGCGGAACCAGAACACATCCGGACTGTTTTCGGACTGTACTCGGCTAGACGTGAACCTTTGACAACAGACAAGAACGCAGATTGAGAATCAGTGTGTGTTCTTCAACATCGTAGAACAATAAAAGGTTCTCACATCCCGTAACGCCGGACTTTAAAGTGGCTATTTAAGCTGCAAGGGAACAAACCTTTGAGGAACATGAGATGTAAACAGGCCCCATGAGCCTTGCCGCCGGTTATCTGAGCATTAGCCGCTAGCCTGTTCACGACTTCATTACGCCGAGGGGCTTTTTGTTGATCAGCTTTATAGATTATGGTGAGCTCTGTGAAACAGAAGTTGCCCTTCGTTGCTAAGGCCTGAACGTTTGAAAGCCCAGCAGCTACGCTCTGAAATGGAGCTTTACGCTGATGCTAAACAGGACAAGTCCTCGGTTTTGCAAGGATCCTCCCAGAAATTGCTTGTGATGAAGGCCAAGTCCAAATAAGGTTAATATGTGCTGCGTCGCTCCAGGGTTACACTGGACCAGGGTTAGCTCATCTGCTAATATTTGCTAATAGCCTGGAGCTAGTTCTGTCTGCTAGCTGCAGCCAAGCATTAGCATCTGTGTGAGACTTTGTACAGTCCAGGTCTCTCTCTCTCTCTCCCTCTCTCTCTCTCTCGTTAGCCTGTAGTGTGAAGTTGTGTTGCTGCGCTCCGGCAGCAGCCGTGGGTGATTTATATGTTTATGGCCATTACTGACGTTGAGTAATCATTTCGATTTTTCCCCTCTTTTTGCGGCTCTTGGCAGCACCGCTCAGTTCCCAGAGGAATATCAATTACTGGGTTCGCTTTTAATCACAATTTTCCACACGCTCACGGAAGTGTTAGCCGGGACTGACACTGCCCCGTGAGCTTTGTCCATGTGGACAGTGGTCAAACTATTGGTAACATTAGGGAGAACAGACCTAGTCCGATATCCAATCGCCTCCTTTTTTCTGGACTGGTCCAGCGGACTAACGATGACCGGAGCGCCGCTCGAATCGCTCGAATCGTTCGAATCGTTCGAATCTTTGAATCCCGGGTCATGCTGCTTTGCCATCAGCAGCCGGAGCCTGAGGGAGCACAATTGGCCTGGCTCTCTCCAGGTGATGTGTCTCTCTCTCTCCCCACATCACCTTAGTGTGATGCTGGGTGGCACGAGCGTCTGCCAGCCGATGCAACAGAGCTGGGTACCCGGCGCTTGTTTGTTGCCCGCCCAAAAAGAGGCGGTGGCTGGTTGGGCATGTGTTAATCCCCACCCTCCCAGTGTCGGGAGCACTACATGTGATGGGGGAGGGCCCTAACGAGTGTGTGGGGTAATGAGCTAATCTAATCTTAATTTGATTTGACATGAGAGTTTGTTTCCTTAGCTTTTACAGCTTTAAACATGTCTCATGATTAAGCCCCGCCTTCTCACCGCCACTCTACCGGTCTACATGTACTGATGTAGCAGATTGACCACATCCTAAAAATGGCTCAACGCAAATGTGATGTGTTTTATTGTCATTTTATTGACATTTATTTATATTTATTTGCATCTGCGTTACGTAACAGGGTGGTAAAACATTGTTTGTTTTTTTATTATGTTTAAAGACACATTGGTTTATATGTTTTGCTGAATATACTTTCAGGGTCTTACAACTAACTTACAGCCTACTTGAAGCCCACCCAGCCACAACATCCTAACCATGACAGGCACCAAAATACGGTCAGTCCAGCTAGTTAACATTCCTCCAAAAGTGCCGGTATAACCTTCACCCATCTCCAAACCTCCGCGCCAGTCAGCAGGCCTTGCGCAATCAGCGACAAACAGAAGAGTTTATCCGCCTGGTATCTGGAATATGTAAATGCTGCACTCCTCTTTCCCTTAGCAGTGTTTAGACCGGAGGGGTATTGCTGTGGCCCTGACGTGCTATCATGTCTCAGCTAAATTGGATATGGCGGCACAGCACAGCCGCACTTGGATCTGTCAGAGCACCTCCTCGGGACATGGTTTAATGACTGCATAAACGTTCGTTGTGGTGCTGCTCGGCTTTGTGGGGACGCACGGTGTGCTTTCTAATGGGAGATTTGCTCACCTCTGTCTTTATCATTAGGAGCTGGCTTTTGTTTGGTCGCACCAGAAACGAGCTGTTCGTCAGGTGCTCTCTGAAGCTTTTCCAGGTGAGGTGCTGAGCAGTGATGGTTAACTGGGGGGGAGCTGATGGGAATTTTAAAAAGAGGTGAGGCAAGAAGGTTGAGGATTGTCCTTCAAACTTCTAAGCCAGAGAAGAGGGCGCAGGTAGGAGTGTACACTGCAGTGTATGTCCAAATGTTTGTGGACACCCCTTCTAATGAATGCACCTACACAGCTTGTCTAATAGAATAGGACTCTCTGGAGTAGATGAACACATCATGAACCTATTGGTTCCATGCCTAGTGTTAGGCCGGGCGTGGGCTAGTAGAGGGGTGTATAAAGCCCCCCGGTATTGAGCTGTGGAGCAGTGGAAGAGCTGTGTTATCTCTGGAATGATGGGTGGTGGTGGTGCTCCATCCAGTACTTTCGGGATGAGTTGTGGAGAACTTCCGATACCATTTGAGACTCAGAATGTGCACAACAGCAACATCACGAGGAGCTAATCGGCCTGAATTGCTGAGGTTTAGCTGAAGTTTCTCAGATGCAAACTCAAACCCCATCCGGAAGCACTGTGATACCGACGTTAGCGAGCCAGGGGGACGGAATGTGCTTCAACTTCCTCTGATCCGAGGCGGTTTTCCTTTCAGAGGCCCCTGTGGTGACACCCATCAGTGGGAATAATTCCTCCCCCGCGTCTCTCGCTCCCTTAATGCCAAATTAGCTTCCGCAATCATTTCCTGCGCTTGCGTGAGAACAGCGTGCCGCTGCTGTTCCGCTTGTTCACTCGTGCATGTGAAGACCCAGTTTGCGGTCCTGTTATCTAGCACGTTCTCGTCTGTTCTAGAGAGTGTCTAGTGTATTGAGTCCCTTTTATTTTTATTCCACTTGAAAAACCAAAGCAACCACACTAAATGGACAAAAGTATTGGGACACCTGTTCATTCATTGCTTCTTTTGAAATCAAGAATATTAAAAAATAGTTTCTCCTGCTTTTGCTGGAGGAACTGTCTCTACTGTCCAGGTAAGACGGCTTTCTACCGGAATTTGGAGGCTGTGAGAATTTGATTGCATTCAGCGACAGAGTATCAGTGAGGTCAGGATGTTGGATGGTCATCACCCCACCTCATCCCAAAAGTATTGGATAGAGAACCAACGCCGTTCTCGAAAACACAGTAGTCCCACCGCTCCACAGCTCAATGCCTGGCAGTAGGCAGCATGGAGCCAATAGGATCAATTGCCTGGAGGTAGGAACCGCTTAAACTACGCCTAAGCTGCTACTCTTGGTCCCTTGAGCAAGGCCCTTAACCCGCCCTGCTCCAGAGACACTGTGGCCCTAAGCTGAGTTCTAAGCTGGAATTTGTGGGTGTAAGTGTACCATGATCCAAACCGAACCGTCACCCAGAAGCCGAGTAGCGTAGTATCCGTATTGTTGTTTCGCACCTCAGCAGCAGAACCTGCCCCCCCAGCCCCTCTCCTTCCCTTTTTCAAAGCTCCTGCCCTCGTCTTCACGTTCATCTCTCGTTCTCTCGTTCTCTGGACCCCTCATCCCTGTCTTTTACACAGTGTTCCTCAAGGCATCTTAAGAAGTTCTTAAATAGTATCAAACCGAAGAACCTCCAAAGGTTCCTCAAGAATCATCAAATACTTTTACACAGTGTTCCTCAAGGCATCTTAAGAAGTTGTTCCACAGTATCAAACCGAAGAACCTTCAAAGGTTCCTCAAGAATGTCTTATACTTTTACACAGTGTTCCTCAAGGCATCTTAAGAACTTGTTCCACAGTCTCAAACTGAAGAACCTTCAAAGGTTCCTCAAGAATGTCTTATACTTTTACACAGTGTTCCTCAAGGCATCTTAAGAACTTGTTCCACAGTCTCAAACTGAAGAACCTTCAAAGGTTCCTCAAGAATCGTCTTATACTTTTACACAGTGTTCCTCAAGGCATCTTAAGAAGTTCTTCCACAGTATCAAACCGAAGAACCTTCAAAGGTTCCTCAAGAATGTCTTATACTTTTACACAGTGTTCCTCAAGGCATCTTAAGAAGTTGTTCCACAGTATCCCAAAAGGCCGAAGAACCTCCAAAGGTTCCTCAAGAATGTCTTATACTTTTACACAGTGTTCCTCAAGGCATCTTAAGAGGTTCTTCCACAGTATCAAACCAAAGAACCATCAAAGGTTCCTCGAGAATCTTCTTAGCTCCAGTTCCGGAGGATGGACTGGAACCGTCAGGCACCAAATATGCCTTAACTGATGGTTTGGGGTAAGAGTGACTGTCAGTTTGTAGATCTGAGGAATGACGGGGATGAAAGGGAACGTTAGTCATTCTGTTAGACGATCTCAGTAATGTGACACAGTAATGTGACACAATCGCGAGTCTCTGGACAGAATGAAGGGCTCGTTTCAGTGCGACAATTGCTGTGACTCATCGCTTCTCGCCGATGACAAGAGCGCTGTGATTGATAAAGAGCATCTATGTTAACAATAGAACTGGCTGTTAGCGCTAAGTGGAAGATGATGATAAGTGCAATTATGAGCCTCGCTGGTGCACTGGTAATGCCAAATGGCAGGTGCACGGAAAAGAGAGAGGAAGCAGAGTATTGATCAAGGAAATTAGACCCGGCTATTTGTAACCGTCAGAACTTGCACACATTCACACGTGTGCTGGTGATTGCTGGTAATGGAGCCAATCCGTCAGCACACAGAACCACGGCTTGGTGTTTGTATATGCTCCCCAATTTTTCCTCATTATTTTCATTTTACTCAGCTTTTCTTTTAATGAAAATCACAACAACAACAAAAAAAGCCCCGGCTGCTGGCTCTTTTCACAGCGAAGCCCCTCTAATGCGGCATCCCATTAGGTCCGATGCGCGGCGTATAGCGCGTGAGCTTTCCCTAATGACCGTATTTACAAGGTGTGCAGCCGAGAGCAGATCATTAACTTCTGTCAGAGTTTGCCAAGGTGTAAATGAAAGCGCAGCTCCGGGAGGACGTTATGATGAGAATTGATCGGCCTGCAGGGGGAGGCGGGGGTTGGGAGAAAGGTGGGGGTTAGCTGGGGGCTGCGGGAGGGGGCTGTGGGGGTTACCGAGTAGCCGTGATTATTTGTCGTAAAGAATCGCGAGTGTTAAGTGATTCCTAATGGCTCGGCGCTTCAGAGCCACTGACAGGCAGGGCCGAGGAGACAGATTAGGTGTGTTTGATCGCGAGAAATACATGAAGTGCTCTCAGGGTCCTCGGAGGCCCATACTGCGGGTCTGTAAAATTGGATGTAGTTATTAGCAGCAGTGTAATTTACAGATCGTTGCAAAGATTTTAGAGGAGCCGAGGGAGCTGAGCTGAAAATATGTCAAGGTAGGAAGGTGTGTGGTAGAAGCTTAGACGTGTACCGGGTTGGAACAAGCGAAGCAGGGAAGCGCATCAGGCCAGACTCATAAAAAATGAATGTTCTGATCATGAGTTCACGAGTTACTGTAGCGTTTTTCAGGACCTTGCTGCCTTTTTACTCATGTCCCGAGTAGAAGAACTGAGAGGCCTGTTGATGGAGTTATGGAATAACTGAAAGTTTGGGAGGAGGACCACGCCCAAACTCCTCCCCTCCATTACTACGCGCTATAAAACCATTCATACTTAACATCTACCTGGAAAGGGGGGTGGGGGTGGGGGTGGGGGGTCTGGCTTCAGGTCCTATCAGCTCAAAGCCCCCCAGAACTCCAGCCCAAATTTCTCGAGTTCTAAATCAGAACCACGGATTCTAATAAAAGAAGCAGAAGTAATGTTTGGTAAAATACAAAAACTAAAAAATACGGACAAAAAAAATGCGAAAAACTAAATAATTCGGACAGAAAAATACGCAAAACACTAAAAATTACTAACCAAAAATACACAAAAAACAAAATATATGCAAAAACCTAAATAATACGAAAAAAAAAGCAAAAAAACTAAATAATACAAAAGAATACGCAAAAAACATAAAAATACGGACAAAATAATACACAAAAAACAAAAATATGGACAAAGAAATACACAAAAAATTAAAAAATGCGCAAAAAACTAAAAAATACGCAAAAAACTATAAAATACGGACAAAAAATACACAGAAAAATAATTAATATGGACATGACCAAACAATACCAACATGTCAAATCCATACACTCACAGTCAAAAGCAGAGACTATTAAAAAAACTAACGGTAAAGGCTAGTTAGATATCGTAGGCGGTAAGTGTGGGAATCTTTAGGCCCCAATCCAATCTAGAGGACTGCGATGCAGTAATAGCGTGTGCTATCGTTAGCATTTGAAGTGTTTATACACTGTGTCCACTCACGGTCCACTCTGTTAGACACTTTGTAGGCTGTAGTCCATCTGTTTCTCTGCACACTTGTTATTAGCCTCCTTTCACCCTCAATGGTCAGGACCCCGCAGGACTGACCACCACAGAGCAGACTGTAGTATTTGGGTGGTGGGTCATTGTCTCAGCACTGCAGTGACACTACTAACACACCTCCACCTTGCGCTGGTGGTTCGAGTGGATCAGACACAGCAGTGCTGCTGGAGTTTCTAAGCACTGTGTCTGTCCACTCACTGTCCACTCTACTAGATAAAGGTAAAGTCAGAGACTGAAGCCCATCTGATGCTGCACGGTTTGTTTGTTTGTCCAGTGTCAGTGGCCACCGGATGCTGCCCACCGGATGCTGCCCACCGGACGCTGCCCACAGGACGCTGCTGGCTGGATAGGTCTAGTTGATGGACTATTCACAGTCCAGCAGCACTGCTATGACACACTACTACTACTAACACACTCACCACCCTGCCAGTCAGTGTCACTGCAGTGCTAAGAACGACCCCCCACCCAAATACTACAGTCTGATCTTTGGTGGTCCTGACCATTATGGTGGTCCTGACCATTGAGGAACAGGGTGACAGGAGGCCAGTAACGAAATATGAGTTGTGAGTCATAAGTAAGGAGCTCCCCCTGGTTTGGGTCCCTCCTGTACTCTTGCCCGGGTCCCTCCACCCCGTCACGTTGCAGGGGTCACATTAGCAAATCAACCCAAATCAATTACATCCAAAAGACGTTACTGACAAATCGACTGACTCCCTCCTTCTGTCATTGGGTATGAATAACTACCCCACCCACACCCCACCCATCCCACCACCAACAATCCAGTTACTGACTGTCCCCTGGAGCACATGTCATATTATTTGACATGACAAATAGATGGATACTGGGCCGCAGTCTCTGTCCCTCGGGGGCGCCGTGCAGGACGAGCGGAGCCGGGCTGCATTCTTAAACAGCAGAGCAGGTGCTGCACTTCAGTCTCGGCTGCTCTGACTGGACGTGACGCTGAGTGAGACTTTACTGGCCATCTGTGGCAGCGCTGACCGCTGACCCGACAACACGAGGAGTGTAAATATATACTGTAACTCTGTGCCTTTGTGTGTGTGTGTGTACTGGACAGTGTTGAGGCCAAGAGCATTAGGATCTGGATGGTTGCTTTGGGAGTGTGTGTCTGTGTGTCTGTGTGTGTGTGTGTGTGTGTGTGTGTTAACCTTCCTTGATGATTCATGGCTTCCAAGCTGTCACACATTCTCTCCGTGGCGCGCCGCTGAATGTCACACTCTTGAGAAATAAATGCAGGTTTGACCTGTGCTAAATTTAATGTGGCTGTTCTTAAATGCACTCACCGTCCACTTTATTCGAACCCCTGCCGCGTACCTGCACTTACTGGTCACTTTAGAGGGGTTGCCTACCTTAAAGGCCCATTATATATGTGTGCAATTACAGACTGAAGCCCAGCTGTAATCAGCAGCTCCTCAACCCTGTTCATCACTAGTAGAGCTTGACTGGACCTCAAGCTAAGACAAGATAGAGTGTCATTTTTTGCTCCGCCCACTTACATGGAGCTTAAAGGACCAATATCAGTAAAAAAATGAAATTTATTCAGTTTTTATTGGGATGGATGGAAAAATAGATAGGTTGATGGGTGGGTGAGTGGGAGGGTGGAGAAACAGTTGAATGGATAGATGGGTGGGCGAGTGAGGATGGATGTGTAGGTGAGGATGGATGGGTAGATAGATGGGTGGATAACGGGGTGTATGGGTGGACAAGTAAGTGGAAGGATGGATGGATTGATGGTTGGCTGGACGATGGATGGATGGACGAATGGACGGACAGATGATGGACATGCAGATGGATGGATAAATAGATAGATTGATAAATGAATAATGGGTTGATGGATGAATGGACGGATGGACAGACGGACGGACTGACGGATGAATGAATGGGTTGGTGGGTCGATGGACAGGTGGATGCATGGATGGTGGATGGCAAAAGCAAAGATGGAAAATGTGCATCGTATGGAAGACAGAAGAGAGGGAAATTTGAACAGAGCTCATTTACATATCTAGAATATTCACCTCACTCATTCATTAATTCAGTTAATTTATTATTTCTTGACGATCTGATGACTAATAGCATTGTTGCTAGGTGACTCTCTATTAGAAATGTCACGTGTCACTGGGTCTCCAGTTTGTGGTGGTCAGATTTAGAGAGAAGTGGTCGAATTCAGACCGACAGCTTCAACTAAACATGGTTCTGTGGGTTGAGCTGGATCGGTCAACCACAACTTTCCTGCCAAGAGTGGCTTTGTAGTCAGTAACTGACCAGGAAGTCGTCTGACCCGGCCTACGGCAGTCCAGCATGGCAGAGTATTAAAATTCCCTATGTTTCTACAGCTACAAGGGTTCCTAATAAAGTGTCCAGTGAGTGCATATTTATTTAGATGCATTAACCAGAGGCTGCTCTGGCCTGAATGCTGTGTTCATTAATATCCATACAGGAGATCACAGCACAGCCAATAGCTTACACTCAAGAATGTCTCCACTTTAGAAGGCGGCTGGTTGGAGCAGAGCAATTAACTAAAGCTTTCTCGCCTCAGGGCCGGCCGCAGCCGCGGATGTGCCGCGAAAGCACCCGCCCTGAACCCCTCTCGCTCTCTCTCTCTCTCTCTGACACAGCTGAGCAAGAGGCGTGCTGCTGGTCACGAATCGGGGACCAGAGCGTTCCTCGGTTCCCCTCCTCCCGCTCCATTTCTAGCCTGGCGCAGTGCACACTGCCAAAAATATGATTATTACTCAATGTGCTTCTATTATGGCTGGCGGTCCTGGCGGCTGCTCCACCCTCCCTTCCCCCCCCAGCTGAGGTGCTGCAGCCTGCGAGCCCCTGCCAAACACCTTTTAGCGAAGCAACTGAGCTGAAAAAAGAAAACACTCTGAGAGATTTACTCCTCGTCGCAGTGTTCACAGACGCAGAGGAGGCGAACTTGTGGTGCAACTGTTGGAGGAATAGATGGCTGGGGAGTGGTGGAGTTCCGTGTGCTGAAAGGTTTCAGCTCGACAAATTTATGCTTCCTGTAGTGGATAAATCAGAAGCCAGAGGGTAGTGCTGAGGGTTGTGCCGCTGAAATTTAAAGAGCCCTACAAAGATCTACAGCCGGGGTTTTAGGCTACATTAGGATATTGATTCGGTATGTTGACTCATCTCGGATGAACAATTCAATGAGTCACTCCACGTCCTCAGTCCACATACCTCAGCTTCATCTGTTGAGTCATTGAAAGCTTTGCAAAAAGACAAGTCCCGAGAACGTCAAGAACGTCCACCGTGAAGGTCTCAGGATCCGGCTGCTGATGGCAGGCATCCAGGATCCAGGATTCGAACCAGCCACCACCTTGCTGGTGCACTGGACGCTGATGCAAAGTTTGTGGAACCAATCCATCCTCTATCCAGGGTATGTTTCTGACCACAGGGCTGCTTCCCTGGTACAAGGCAAGAACTTACACCTTGAAGGTCTGTCCAGTTGTGCTCTCTCAGGCTCTGGCTGCTGATGGCAGGCAGCGTGACCCAGGATTCGAACCAGCAATCCTTGGATCATGGTGAAGGATTCGTTTCTGACCACAGGGCTGCTTTCCTGGTGCAATACAAGAACCTTGAAGGTCTGTCCACCTTGCTGGTGTATTGGATGTTGATGTAAAGGGGTGGGGGTGGAGGGGGGGGGGTTCAGGGAGCCAGAGTCCAGCACAGTTTGTTGATTTCAAACTGATGGCTGATGGCAGGCAGCATGACCCAGGATTCGAACCAGCGATCCTAGAGGCCTAGTGAAGTCAGATCCTAGTGAAGCCTATCTGACCACAAGGCTGCTCTTGGCTGGATATTTTTGGGTGGTGGACCCACTCTCAATCCTGCAGTGAGTATCAACCACACGCTACCAAGTCATTATATCTGCTGGACTGAGAATGGTCCACCACCTGTGGTTGATCAACCGACTGGTGATGAATAGGGTAGAGGGTGCCACAGGTTCTACAAAGCCGCTGATGTTCTCAGATCAATGGACTGACCATGCCACACCGCCACATCCAGACCTCAACATCATGATGTTTGGGAGGACCTCAGGTCATCAGGTCGGCTCCTTCAGAAGGCTCACCAGTGAAGTCTGGCATCCCAGACCCATTCCTCTTCAAGCACACTTCACAGAACTATCACTGAACCCACTTCATAACCGTAGAACCACGCTGGCCACCCTGGTGACTAAGGTCATGCCTAGCCTCACTCGCACCGTATTAATAGTGAGTCCATATGTTCAGTTCTTCTGGGCTGCTGTGAGGTTCCAGGAAGTGTGTGTGTGTGTGTGTGATGTGTTTCTTCTAATTGGGTGGAATTGGGAAACGCAAAGAGTTCAGGCCCAAACTAGTGCACTTTAGCGAAGGTTGTTCTCTCAGCACTTTCCTTCCAAGTAATAGAGGGGTGATTAAATAGCCTGCTTTCCAAGAAGGCTGCTGTAATTTCTCCACGATTCACCCAGAAAGAGCTGCAGTATGGACACTTCCCTCTGCTGACAGGACTTATATGATGAAATTATAGGATTTAGGTCGTTAGGATGATAAGGCGAAGTGATGACGATAGGCAGAGAAAGGAGCGGTGGGTGCAGGTGCTGCTGGGCCGTGGTCTTGAGGCTGCATGATAAGCGTCTTTTAAAAGCCCCTTCCTGGTTCCGGACACCGGTCTTAAAGCAGGGGCTTATTAGCACTCGCTGCTGAACCTCAGTCTTTAATAGGCTTTCCCTTCATATGCCCAGCTTGAGGTCAGCAGAGGCAAAGCCCTTTATTGCGCTGCTTTAGGAGCTGCGGACCTCCAGGGGTGGGAGAATTACTGATACTGATACTGCAGAAATGGTGCATGCCGTCCCCCCGCCTACTTTATCTGAGGTGTCACAGATCACATGCTGTGCTGATTAACCCACGTACAGTATTGGTAGTGTAATCATGCATACGGGATCTCACCACTTAGCAATGCAACAATGTCAGGGGTACATCACCACTACCAGCACCAACAACCATCCCATGTCTTGCAACAAGCTCTTCCGGCCCCCCAGCTCCGGCCTCAGGGGTAGATTCCATTGAGGTCCATTGAAAGTTAAGAGAATATTTTTTCACCTCCCCTGTAAAGCTGACGTTTTGGAGATACAAGGATTTTGCCTGACAGTTACAAGCTTTACATTCAGCTCACATTCGCTGTTCATGTCACAGTTCCAGGTTCTCCCTCTCGACGCCACTTGCCACCCCTACTACTCCCACAGCCCTACCAAACATGATGAGGTTAGCATTGTTAGCACTGCCCCAGATTAGCATTGTTAGCGACACCAGTTCCTCAACTCATCCCAAAAGTACCGGATGGAGCACCACCATCCATCATTCCAGAGAACACAGCTCTTCCACTGCTCCACAGCTCAATACTGGGGGGTTTTGTACCCCTCTACTAGCCCACGCCTGGCATTATTAGGCAGCATGGTGCCAATAGGTGCTCCAGAGAGTCCTATTCTATTGATAGTACTTCCCTACAGGGCCTAGACAAGCTGTGTGTGTGTATGTGTGTGCATGTGTGCAAGTGTCCACAAACTTTTGGACATATAGTGTATAGTGTGTTCGGTGAGTTAGCCGGCTTTGTGTCCACTCTCACTCCTCTCTGCTGTCAGTCCACCTCACCTTGCCCTTTTCCGCTGCTCTATCGGAAATCATTGGGAATTATTTTAAGTTCATGATCTACTGTTTGCTGTGTGTGTGCGGTCTGTGTGTGTGTGTGTGTCTGTGTGTGTGGTCTGTGTGTGTGTGTGTGTTTTTCTCAGACCGGCTTGGCATCGGTCATGCACACCAGGAGGGCTTAGCGAGCTGCTCAGAGCCTCATCCAGCGAGCAGCAGAGCGTTTTTCTAAAGAACTACTTGGGTTTGGGTTCATTACCATTCAGAGATTTCTGCCGATGCAGTTGCCGGACCCCCATCATGCACCTGCCGTTCTCTTAGCGGTCATGGCTGACCTCACACATCGCCACAGTTTTATTGTTAGCATTGTTTGCAGCATCATGGGTGCTTGATATTGTTTTCTCTCTCTCTCTCTCTCTCTCTCTCTCTCTCTTTCCAGCCTGATGGCTCATTTCGTCCTCATCATCACGATACACTTAATGGCTGTGACGCCTCCACGTCCCCTTCGGGAAAACTGGGATCACATATCCTGGCTCCTTCTCACATTAGGCTTCATGTAGAGCTCTTTATTGGGTTACATGAGTTCAGTTATCAGTGATCAATAGTTCAGTGTAATGGTCCTGCATTGCATCAGCCGTAAATCTCTTGTACAATATATGTCCAAATGTTTGCGGACACCCCTTCTAAATGAACGCATTCAGCCTCTTTAAGTTGCGCCCACTGCTGAAACAGCTTGTCTTGTCCCTGTAGAAGAGAAGTGCTGACAATAGAATAGATAGAACTCTCCGGAGCAGATAGACCTAATGAACCTATTGCCGTGGGCTAGAAGAGGTGTATAACCCCCCCCCCCCCCCAATCCCCCCCCAACCCCCCCAATTGTGTTTTCTGGAATGACTTTTGGTATGTCTCCCCTGACAGTAGAGACAGTTACTCCAACAAAGGCAGAATCATCTCGTCCTTGATTTAGGAAGAAAGTGTCCCAATACTTTTGTCCATTTGATTCAAAAGTGAGTGTATGTGTTCATTTGCCCTGGGATACTGTTGGTTGTTTTCTACTAAGAAACTATGAACGAACAGTCGTCCCAATACTTTTGTCAGTTTACTTTATGTAAAGTGAGTGTTGAGGTGTTGATGATGTATTGGTTCCGCTGGAGGGCTCTCAAATCCAGATCCAGGAGCCTCTTATTGTTGTTTTTAACTGCAGAACTGCAGAACTTAAGTCCCGTCCGGTTAGAGAGGTGCTCAAGGCTCTTACGAAGTGAGTCAAGGGGACTGCAGTTGTTGGGAGAGGGGGGGTCCAAATAAATGTGAGTGTTTTCTGCATAGCTGTGATGAGATATCCCGTAGTCTTGTAGCATTTGGCCAAGAGGAAGCATGTCGAAATTAAATAAGAGTGGCCCAAGTATTGAACCCTGGGGGACACCACAGATCACTGACACTCTCAGAAGCATTATTTCCTGTTTCAGCAAAGTTAATTCCTGTCTTGAAGGCAGCAGCTGAATCATTTAGGACTGTTCCTGAGAGTCTAGCCCAGTTCCCACCAGCCTGTCTGGTGTCCAAAGCCACTCTAAGATCATGAAGAAGTAGAACTTCCAGTCCAGTGTCTGTAATTAAACAGGTATCATTAATAATCGTAATAATTGGAGCAGTCTTAGTGGTATTACTAGGTTGGAGTCCAGATTGGAGTTTGTCTAGACGGCGTTTTAAGGTTTGAAACCCAGTACGCAGCTCACAGCGGGGCGAACCCTCCAGTATACAGCAGAACTAATCTGACACATCCTGACAAGTTCTGATCTGCTGCCAGTCCAGCAGCTGCTACAGCCAAGCACCCAGACGCCGGCCTTCTCCACGACTGCTTCTAGAAAGCAGCGCCAGGTTTTAACTTGGAACCTCCTGCATTGTGTCAGATATTGTCCTGTGGCTCTGCAGAGGAACCTACCATTAGCTTGGCGATGGGCCCTAATGAAGGAACATGCAAATGCAACGGTATTTTTTCCCCCGGCCTCCAGCGCGCTGTCATGCCTGACTGCTTAAATGGCACCGTATGTTCTCGCAGCCACGTTGATTCATACCGTAATTTGTGCGCTGAGATTAGACTGGTGACTCGCGCTGACACTAAATGCTGGTGTGTGGTTGGAAAGACTTTTCCCCGTAAATGTTTGCTATAGTGTTTTGCAGCTGGGGAATGGGGAAATGCACTGAGTGCGGAAATTACACTCTCTGATTTGTGTAGATTATCTTTATGTTTTGAGGAAATAAAAGATGGGATGTTTAAATACATATAAATAAACATATGTTCATAAACAGCATACATTATTTATATCATCTACAGCTTCAGTGTTACATGTAAAATATATATATATACATATATATATTATATTGATATGTGTGTGTATATATATATATATATATATATATATATATATACACACACATATGTGTTCATATATACAACATACTTTATTTATATTTATTATTATTATTATTATTATTATTATTTATCAACCTTACATGTAATATATATATATGCTCATATACAACATACATTATTTATATAATCTATAGTTTTAGTGTGACATGTAAAATATATCTATAGATATATAGATATACTACATGTATATGTCTATGTAAAATGTATTTTATTATTATATATTTAAAAACAAACTTATATCCATTATTTCTAAGTATATATTGTATATCATTATATACATATATAGGTTTTTATATTCCTCATATATAAATATAAGTATATATTTATATATACTTATATTTATAAATATAAGTACATATATATATATATATATATATATATATATATATTTTATATATAAATATAAGTACTTTTTTTATATAGTTTGTTTTCTTTGTATCCATCATATATAAATATAAGTATATATATTCCAAGTGATTTTGGAGCATTTCTATTGGTCCATTCATCATAAACTTTTGACATGCTATGAAAAACAGCTGCTAGATTCAGATTATATGAGAAATTTAAACAAAAACAACATTTTTGTGTGACAGTGAGGATAAATATCACTGTCCATCTTCTTACCCGCTTCTTCCTGCTCAGGGTCACGGTAGGTCCAGAGCCTACTTGGAATCATTGGCCGCAGGGCAGGAATAACCCTGGACAGGAATACCCGCCAGTCCATTGCAGGGTACCACACACAGCCAGTCACTCTCACACTCATATCTAGGGGCAATTGTTGCACGGCCAATTTACCTACCATGTGTATTTTTGGGAGGCAGGAGGGAACCTTGTGCACCTGGAGGAAACACACAGAGCAACTTATCAGACAGTGACCAGAGCGAGGATTGAACCCACATGCCCAGGCCCCTGGAGCAGTGCGACAATATATGATATATAATATATAATATATATATATATAAAACAGGTGAAGGGGAAGTTTGATTGACATTGATGATCTTCATCTGCAGCTCCTATTAAGTGAACAGTCAGTTGTTGAAGGTGATGGAGGTGCTGAAGCAGGAAAAATGGACAAGCGTAAGAACCTGAGACACTTCGACATAAAACAAACTGTGAGGTTCTAGATGACTGATGAGAGTCAGAACATCTCCAAGACAGTGGTCAGCCCCTACTAAAAGTGCTCCAGAGGTCTTTCGGAGTACATGCCTTGAATGCCGTGGCAATCTGAGGGAGACCTACTCAGTACTAGGCAGGTGGTGTTAATGTTATGGCTGAACATATATATATATATATATATATATATATATATATATATATATATATATATATATATATATATATAGAAGCACCGTTATCCTGTGATGTCATTACGTGATCATCTGATCGTGACTCAGTTTCCCAAAAACTTCATAATACTGACATCATCTTAACCGGTAGAGAGAGCGTTCCGTGTGATGCTCGCTCGACCATTTGTGCTACGATGCTTTTGGGAGACCCAGCCGGTGTCATGTGAGATATCACTGGCTGATATTTCTGACTAGATTTGTTACGCCAGGCAGTGAATATGCACCATCATGCCTGTCTGATCACTGCTGATTTATTGGGAAGTGAATTGTAATCAATTAATAAAGATTTCTGATCCCGATTAATCGTTTAATCGATTAATCAATTACTTGTGACACCTCTAATGAATTGATTATTCATGACACATCATCGTGCATTCTGCCTGTCTGATCACTGCTGATTTATTGGGAAGTGAATTGTAATCAATAAATACAGATTTCTGATCCCGATTAATCGTTTAATCGATTAATCGATTAATCATTTAATCGTGACACCTCTAATTAATCGATTATTCTTGACAGATCATCGTGCATTCTGCCTGTCTGATCACTGCTGATTTATTGAAAAAAATGTATTGTAATCAATAAATACAAATTTCGGATCCCGATTAATCGTTTAATCGTTTAATCGGTTAATCGTGACACCTCTGAATTGGTACAACTGAATTGGTTGCATTGATTATAGGATCCTTGGGTGGCCATAGGAGCATTGTGGCAATGAGAGATAATACCTCTCGCTCTCTCTCTCTCTTACTCTCTCTCTCTTGCCCTCTCTCTCGCTCTTCCCTCACTAAATAATTGCTCTTCTTTACCTGAGAGTGAGGCAGGTGTGGAGTGGCAGTCATCTCCACACACACTGATCGAGATTAGGAACGTGCCATTGGACCAAAACATCTCATCTCATCTCCCTGGCCCACGCCGCTCTGCCCCGCGTAGTGATATCGCCTCGTGTCCGGCTCGGGCCCGTTCCTCTCGGCTGCCCGTCGTATCCAGCCTGCCGGTCTTCGCGCTCTCGATCTGCACAGGCCACTGCTATTAGACATCTTCTCCAGCTGCCCCTCGCCAGCTCCTGGCTGCGGCTTCGTGTTTGTTTGAATCTGCTATTTTAGTCTCGGCCCGTGTTTGAATATCTGCTTTGTTGCCCAAGGCCAGCCTCACCCGCCCGCCCTCTCTCTCTGTCTCTCTCTCTCTCTCGCTCTCGCTCTGGCCCTCAGCCAGCGAGGGTCTCATGTTACCTCAGATCGCAGTGAGGAGCTCAGCAGCGCAAGCCCCGCTTTGGGTTTTATTTCTGAAGTAACGGATCACTTTGTGAGACTGTGTGTCTCTGTGTGTGTGTGTCTGTGTGAGACTACGTGTCTGTGCCCATGTACATCTTCCCTCAGCTGGTGGGTCTCCATGGTAACGACGGGTCTATCATAGTTGTCGGCGGAGCTGGAGAGAGGGACTTGAGTGAAAACGGAGGAGGCTCTCCTGACCATCTCCTCGCACTTCAGCTGGAACACCCGCTCCAAGATCAGCCATTAACATCAGTGGAACACACACACTGCCCCCTAGTGGCTCAGCTACGCAGTGCTGGTTCCATTGGGATGTTGCTGCTGTTGTTGTTGTTGTTGTTGTTGTTGTTGTTGTTGTTGTTTGGAGAAAAATCGCTCCTTCTTTTACATCATTTGAGAAGAACAGCTGCCGTTTGTATCGCATCAAGGTTTCAGGAGGAACAGTCCAGCAAAAACAGCCAAACATCTCTTAAAATACAGATTTTTAAACTAAGTTATGAATGTTAGAAAAACATTTATTATTATTATTATTATTATACATATTTCTTAATGTATTCTCCAAATTCGAATATTCATCATTTCATTAGGGACATATTTAAATGACTCATTATGCTGAATATAGAAACAATCATAAACAATAAATAAGTCAACATGTATTATTTATATTTAATTCTATCTATCAAATGACATTATTAACATTTAATGTCATTTGAAAGTCAGATATCTCAGCTAGGGAACTTCTTAAACTTACTGTATTGATGTGCGACTTGGTACCTACTATTAGGTGTTTACACAGTTGCAGACGAATAAGTAATAGCAATTTCAGAGCCTCAAATGAATCTATAAATCTATAAACTTTTAATAAATTAAGTTTACGTATGAAAGAGATTATTATTTATATTTATATATACACACAAATAAATGTATTATTTAATATAATGTATTATTATTATTATATTATACATTTCATATGATATTTTATTGTATATTATATGTTATTATATTATAAGTTTAATATTAAAATATAGTTTTATATATTTTTCACTTTATTTTTTTCATTTATATAATAGATGATGATAGATATTGTCGTATTGCCCACCCCTAATAGCACACAGCACATTTAATGTTTGTTTGCAATATGTAAAGCTAACCCTGCCGGGTGGTGGCTGTACTTTAGGCTGGATGGCTCTGTCTGTGAGTTGGTTATGCATCATCAGGGTGACTAAAATAATAAAATACTAATCTGTGATGTAAACACACCACTCAGTAATAACTTACCAGCAGAAATCTCAATAAACAAACATTTCTGAAGGCTTTTATGGATTCTGGGTATATAGGTCAGTAGTTCAGTCAGTTACAGTCTATACGCTAAAGTATAGTAAGTGTTTCTGATAAAGTGGCCATCACTCTGTCTATTTTTTTTTCATATCTCAGATGTAAAGATGTTTATGGATTGTAAATGCGACACTAGTTAGTAATCTTATTTATTATTTACAGTTTAATCTACATTTCACATAAGCAGGGCCTGTTCCAGTTCCAGCCTGAGCAGGTTGATGCTGGTGGCTTTGTGCCTCTTTGTCTTCTCCCCATCTCACACTTCGGTGCCTGACTGATCAGCATGTTAATGTGGACTAATTAGCCAACGGCAAATGCTAAGAAATATATTCTAACCTTTATTGGATCAGCGAGACGCATCCGAGCGAGCCGCTGAGTAAGAACTGGGCTTCTTTTTTCTCGTAGCGGTTCATGTTTAGCAGGAGGTGACAGATCAAATGACTGGAGGGGATTTACATTATTGAAATGAATTGAGCATGAAAATATGTAAACGTACTTAAGTTCCAGGACATCAAGGAGATGCTGGGTTGTCACTGTGGTGCATTTGTGGGGGAAGCTTCACGGCCCGACTTCCATGTGCAGAGCTTTGATGCCATCTGGTGGCTGCAGTGCGGTGCCTACAGTGAGTGGTGTATTTACCCAGCCGTGGTTACCTTTGTGCCGTTGTTGTGATTTAACTTGATATAAGGTTTATTATTCACTCATTAATTTGAATGCAGAAACTAATATGATTGATATTTGGTAACTGTTTGGTTTGGCATGTCTTGTGGAGTCCCACAGGGCTCTATTTTAGGGCCTGTGAAACTTATGTATGTTATGTACAGTAGTTATGAAAGTAAAGAGGTCTTGCATAGGGGTTGTTGTGTTTTAGGGTTCGTATCAAAGAACAGTTCCAGAGGTTCTGCAGGACATTCTGTAGATGCTGTGTGTTGTGAAGGTTGTGCAACATGCTGAGTCCTTCGTTTTTGGTTTGGTACAAAGGAGTCGTTTTCTCACGGTTTTGCTTTCAGTCCTGAGAGCTTTGAAAAGTCTTGAAAGGTCATGGAACGGCCTTGGCTCGTAAGGTTTTTCCATTACTCTGAAAAAGAGTTGGAATTGAGCAGTGGAATGAGAAAAGAGAAAGTGGAATGAGGTGTTTTTCATGAGAAAAATGCTATTCCAGTAAAGTTGTATTATTTATAGTCATATTGGTAGTTTGGGAGCTCTTATAATGGCTACATTACTTATAATGGCTTACATCTTGGGCCTGCAATGAAACAACCTTCTGGGTTTAGGAAATAAACATTCTTTACTGCTGTGTTTAAAAAGCAGCTCAAATTTAGAGACAGGCCTTCACTTCAGAACTGACTGGTTGGTTCTTCTGTCACTCCCTATTAGCATTGGCGTTTGCTGCAGATAGGCCTTCAGTTCTACCGGTGAAGTCCCAATTAACGAGACAGCAAGCTTAGCTGATTCTACCTAGATACACTAAAATGACAAAAGTATTGGGACACCTGCACGTTCATTGCCCATTTCTTCCGAAAATCAAGGTCAGAAAGCGTTTTCCCTTCTTATGTTGGTACTGCCCAGGGAAGGCTTTGGACTAGATTGTGGAGCATTGCTTGAGGATTGAGGATTTGACTGCATTCAGCCACAAGAGCGTTAGTGAGGTCAGGACATTAGATCCTTAACTTCCCAATGCATCCCATCCAAGTATTGGATTGCACTATGAATATGTCTAATCAGACAATCAGACCCCATGGTTGACCACACTGTCTAATGTGGCTCATGAGGCTCTTCAAGAAATGGTACAGCAACTGCCAGAAAAAGTGAAAAGCGGCAAAAATGAAGATGTGACTGCGACAAAACACTGTATTTACGGAGGCACTGTCGATGTGCTTGACTGCTTTAGCCTTTTCTGTTTGTGAGGACCTTACAAAGACACCGGTAATCTCGTCTTTAATCAGAATTGCATGTCTAAGACCGTCAACCTTCAGTTAGAAGACTATATTTAGTCAGATTGTCCAGCAGACAGCTCAAATTGTGGTGAAAATGGGCCCTGTCAATGAGCTGTTCATAGAGGCCAGGGAACACTGCAGCTGTGCGCGCTGGGTCTCGTCCATGGTGAGAGAGTGTTGAATTGCTAATGGCACGGTTGTGTGCTTTGAGGGAAGCTACAGTTTCCTTCCCCTGCGCTGCCTGTCCTGAAAATAAGCCTCGGACTTATCTGATTTGGCCGAAATCAATAGTTAGATCTTTCGCCCTCCTCTATATGCTGAGAGAAAGAACCTTTCAGCCCTGGACTGACTGACTGCTCAAGGAAATGTTGATTCAAGGGAGATTATGTCGGAACTACAGGACCTCAGCGGTATATATTTACATTTCAGGTTTCCCAATTTATTTATTTATTTATTTATTTTTCTCTTATTTATTTTATAGTGTGTTTATTCTTACGTGAATGATTGCAGCTGTAACAACTGTAATTTCCATCCTGGGATCAAAAAAGTATTTATGATTCTGCCTCTGATTAACTGGAGTTTATGAAAATAACCTTAGGCAAGGAGACAGATGTAAAACAGAAGGATGTTCGCATATGGAATGTCTTCTTATGAACATGAATGTTGGCCTCAGATAGAGTGTAGTACACAAAGGGAAAACCGTCGCTGTCAAACTAAACAAACATCAGGCCTAAACTCAACAGTCATCTGTCCGAATCTGTCCTGGCCTTTGTCTAGGTCTTCTCCAGCAACCAGCAAATTCAGTCTTGCCCTGGTTTAGACAGTAAGCGGTTTCTATATTTATATTTAAGGCATTTAGCAGAAGCTCTTCTCCAGAGCGACTTACAAAAGTGCTTCACTATTTACTCAAGAAAAACCTCAGCTAGTTTAAATAGACTAGTAATTCAAAGATCCTCTAATCTTAGACTCTACTAAACTCTTCTCTTCGCCTGAGCACTCTCAGAAGAGGAGGGTCTTCAGTCTGGGTTTGAGGACAGCGAGTGTTGGACTCTGCTGTTCGGACACACAGGGGAAGTTCGTTCCACCACTTCGGTGCAGGACAGAAAAAAGTCTGGACGCTCGTCTTCCGTGGATCTTAAAGGATGGCGGGTCGAGCCGAGCCGTACTTGAAGCTGGAAGGGCACTTGGTGGGGATCGGCTTTTGACCATCGCCATCAAGTACAGAGGGGCTGGCTGGTCCAGTCTTGGCTTTGTAGACCAACATCAAGATTTTGAATCTGATGACCTGGGCAGCAGCTACAGGAAGCCAGTGAAGAGAGAACGCAGCAGTGGAGTGACATGGCTGAATTTAGGAAGACGACCCGACCCGACCTGCTGTGTTCTAGATCAGTTGCAGGGGCCTGATGGTGCACAGAGGAAGACCAGTCTGACCATCTTCCTGATGGTAGATGCTGTGCTTTGACTTCATCTGCTACCTTGATGACCTTTTAGGATTGTTGGAAACTTATTTCCTCATCTTGAGGTTCTGTTCTGCTGTTGGGCTGAACTTGCTAGAACGTCCTGATCTGGCCATGTTGGTCAGCTGTTCCACTTATAAATGATTCAGTGGGCAATGGAACAGTGTCTGATTTCTAACTGGTCTGAGATTGATCTTCTTAACCCCTTCCTAGACTCCTCTGCATCTACAGCCTTCTTTTTGAAGGCCTCAGCGAGCTCTCTGGATCTGGCCGTGATGGTGATGGCCATGATCTTCTTCATCACTCACTTCAACCATCAAGATCAGACCAGACTAAACGTCTGAGGTTTAAATAAGACGTTTTCCTCACAGGAAAATTACATTTGTAATTTTTTCCATTTTTTAAATAATAAATAAAGACGTTTCCTTAGTTGAGTTTAGTTAGATTACCTCCATCAAGTTAAAAAAATTAGGATTTTTCAGGATGTTCATGGTGCTGTTTGCTTACTGATCTACAGCAGCTTCTCTCATAAAGTGCCAGTAAAACATTTTAAGAACATCAGAACATGGGAATGGCTTAGAGATAAGTTCCACAAACAGCATACGACACACTGCGGAAGTGCTGACAGATAGGCCCCAAAATAGCAATGCCTAATCAGGATTTTGCACCTGCTTTAATCCCACACATTGCTTTCAGGTTTGCAGTCCAACTGTGTGTCAGTGCTCATTCAGATGTTGCACCATTGCCATAAACCAAAAAAAAACCCCCAAAAAAACAGTGGTATATTAGAGGTATAGAAGCCCAGCTGGCCACCGACATCGATAACGTCGTTATCTGCCATGTCTAATGTTTTAGAAGAGCAGCATTTAGTTATAAGGTATGGTGACCCAAACCCAACGTCTGCTAAACTTCATACTGTTAACGTCCACACAGCGT
The DNA here is from genome assembly GCF_030463535.1 of Salminus brasiliensis. Taxonomy (NCBI): domain Eukaryota; kingdom Metazoa; phylum Chordata; class Actinopteri; order Characiformes; family Bryconidae; genus Salminus; species Salminus brasiliensis. Next base: position 3,026,186 of record NC_132898.1, read on the forward strand.
AAAATTCTGACAATGTTATGCTAACCATACACTGGAAGACTTGAAGATTTTGCAAGGATTGAGAATCTTGCAGGGTCCCTATTTGCATGATTGCAACTAGATTCCTTTTGAGATTATTTCCCATCATGCAAATTTACAGGTGTACAGAAATTTCTTCGTAAAACAAACAAAGATGTCACATGACCTCATAATGTGGTTAAATGACCGGGACAGCAAGGTGCTTCCTGTTTGATGCTGGTCAGGGGGTTCAGCTATTGGTTACTCACCATGTCCACGTCATAATTTGCATGAGCCAAGACCCGAAACCTGATGATATTAAACTTCTGATTTTATCTGAACGTTAAGACAGGAGAGCGATAAGACAGCTATCCTGACCACCTTACACCAAACGGTCAGGAGGACGGGATCGCCCTGCAACTCGAGCAAGACTCGCCTGACTTTGTTCTGATGTAGGAAATTTGTTTGCGGACGGCCAGCGTCGGACGTTTGACGTCAGTGCTAAGTAACCATGTTTTGCTGTCTGTCTAATGTTGGAGCTTGATGTCAACCCAATGTTGGGTTTTTGATGGATGTGTGATTTTGGTCTTGGAAATTCAACATCTCTACAGCGTCAGGATTTTATGTCGTGATACTGACGTGATAGTCCGCTGTCTTTCCGACGTCGAATTGATGTCTGGTGCCTGCTGGGAGTCGGCTTAGCTTAGCATTGTCCTACATCATTTCCACAGAACCGCCTCCAACATTCAAGCTTACTGCTTCACAAAGTTCTGTACTGCACTCTGTTACTGTGTGTATCCTAGTTTAGTGAGTGTGAAGGATTCGGCAAATTGCCCTCAAAAGGAGGTCCTGTATAATCATGACCTAATATTTATGCGTGAGTAGTTTCACTATTACCAAGTGCCTCCAAACCACTGAGATGTTTCGAGTGCAGCCATCTGCACACCCTGGTGGGAAAAGAAAGATGATCAGGTGCTGACATCATGCTCTGAGCGAAGCAGTGGCAGGGCGCAATGGGAGTATAATGTAGCAGAATCTCTTCCCCTTCTGAATGTGGGTGTGCAGGGGCAGGAGCCACTCATTTCAGCCTCGCAGATTCTCCTCAGATGCTCTGATGTGGAAAGAGGGACATATTTAAGGCTGCAGACCCTAGAAGTAGGTGCTCTTGCGTCCCTTGCGCAGTTCGTCTTTGCCTATACCTTCAAGTCCGACCGACAGGAGATGAGGTCAGCGGGATGTTGCCTTCTTGTTGCTCTTTTTGCTGCATTGGTAGCAGCATGACCTTCTGAGCTCTGGGTCGTCGCTCCAGCAAGCGTCTGGTCGCCTGGACCTTGTCAGTAAGATGGTTGATGATCGCTTTTCTGATGATCCGTCGCTTCTTGTAGAACAATCGTCAGTGACTGCTTTGCGCGTTAGGTAATAGGTTCTACAAAACCAAGCTGTGGACTGAAGCTCCTGATCCTGAAGCTCTATCCTGAAGCCCTGGTGAGCCTCACCCATCCTGACCGAAGCCCAGATTCCCAGAATTTGGACAATCCCTGTCTAACCTCTCAGCCATGGTGCGAATTACGTGCACCATCTCCTTTACAACAGACGATGACCCTGCCGGAGGGACGTACAAGGACAGCTTCGACGACCACTACAAGCGAGTGGTGCGGACAGGCGAGGGTGAACCGGGATCCTACAAGGAGGAGCGAGAAGATCTGGATGTTTACGAAGAGGCAGAGGAGGAAGAGCAGCCCGACATTGACCTGGCAACCTTCTTCGGCGGTTGTTCCCTCCATGGTGCCAACCACATCTTCGTGGAGGACAAGAAGTTTGGGATACGTCAGGGTCTCTGGGCTTTGTGCTTCTTGATGGCCCTCTCCCTGTTCCTGCTCCAGGTGGGGGATCGCGTCGTCTACTACCTTCAGTATGACCACATCACCATGCTGGATGAGCGCAATGCCAACAACATGACCTTCCCGGCCATCACCCTGTGCAACTACAACACCTTCCGCCGGTCCCAGCTCAGTTACAGTGACCTTCTCTTCATGGGTCCGCTCCTGGGTTATGAGGACAACATGGCCCCTGGGATCCCCCTTGCCCCAGAGCCTGATCGGCAGGGGGCCCGGTTCAGCCTGGCCGAGTTCTTCAACCGGACACGGCACCGGATGGAGGACATGCTGCTGGAGTGCGTCTTTGCTGGGAAGGAATGTGGTCCCGAGCACTGGAGAGAGGTAGGCGAATGTCTGCAGAGTCAAAGGGGGGGACGCTCCAGTAAAGCCCAGCTCGGTGTCTTTAGGAGAGGTGACCGGTGTCTGGAGCTGGATAGGCTCGAATGGACTTCGGTTGCCTGACAAAGTGAACGGAGTGTCAAATCAGCTAATAGGAACTAAATAGTCATTCATTCTGTGTTGAGTGTTGGTCCTGGAGGACCAACACTCAGGCAATTAAAACTGGGTCGGCTGTGATTGATAATCATATGGTGCGGCTCTTGCGGCTGATGGCAATCTGTCTCCTCGTAGATCTCGAGAGCATTTGTAATTGCAAAGTCATTCGTGAGAGTTCTTTAAAATAACTGGCAATCACAATAATTATTGTTGCTTTTGCAAAGGGCCAGATATTAACAGCTTGCAATTACACACCACAAGAGGCCTGTTTTTCCCCCCGGGCTGTTTTCAGTCCAGTTTATTCTTCAGGGTGGAGAAATGAAGAAATTCTGGTATTTTATGGTACTGAGCATTTCCCAGCCTTTGTCGCTACTGTATATCCTCTCCGTTCACCGACTTGCTTTGTTTCCATGCATATAAATGCACACCCACTATGGGGACAAAAGTATTGGGACACTTGAATAATTACCAGGGTTGACAGCACCAACATAATGCAACTGAAAATGAAAATAATGAAAATATTTATTTTTTAAGAATAGCTGAGTAGTGTAAAAGTAAAAAAGGTTCTAATATCTAGAACGTAAGAATAAGACTGTACGAAAAATGACCTGCATTACTCGCTCATTTAGGCCCTTTGAAGCTATATTGACAAGCACAATCTGTATTTTGCCTCAGAAACTATATGGACAAAAGTATTGGGACACCTGCTCATTCCTTGTTTCTTACTTAAGGCTTTCAGTTCTGCCAGTGAAATTCCAATCAGGGAGCCTAGCTGATTCTACCTACCTACAAAAGTATTGGGACACCTGTGTTTTCTCCCAAAGCAAGGGTTTTAAAAAGAGTTGATCCTGCTTTTTTGGAGTAACTGGTTCTGATGTCCAGGGAGTAAGGTTCTCTATTAGATTCGGATGCCTTGCTGTGAGGATTTGATTGTGAGTAAGGTTGATTAGTAAGGACAGGATGTTGGAGGACATACCCACCCACCCCCGACACTCAGAAATCCTAAAAGTATAAAAGAAGGAGCTCCACCGTCATTCCATTGAACACAGTTCTTCCACTGGGGGCTTTATGCCCCTTCAGCCCACACCTGACATTAGGCATCATGGGTTCATGTTCGTCTCCTCCAGTGTATCCTATTCTATTGGGTATACTCTTCACAGGGACTAGACTAGCTGTATATGTGTGTGTGTGTGTGTGTGTGTGTGTGTGTGCATCAACAGATGAATGCATGCATTAGAAGAGGTGTCCACAAACATTGGACATATAGTGTAGCTGTCCATTATCAAATGTATGGATGGCCAAGCTCCCAGCACACTGCTAAACGGTGAATGGTGTAGCTGCCAAATAGACGTCCTCTATTGTTCAGGATCTCAAGATTCCGGTTTGAACACTTTCTGCCTACGTATTCCCTCCTGTGCAACCCCTGCTGAGTTTCCAATTAAGTGCCTCACTGCGTGGATGAGAGCGTGACAGTGTTTGTGTTGATTGAAGAATTGCTTTGTGCTTTATAAAGAGTGGCAGGTAAGTGTATTCTGGCTTTAAAAAAACTCTGACCCAGCCAGTTGCATGCTAATAATGCCTTTACATCCTCCGAGGTGTGTGGTTTACTTGCTTAAAAAGGTCATTCAGATAATGGGTAAACACAGGCCCGGCTCTTGATACGCTGCCCAGGTTCTATAATCTGCCTATAGCGGTGTAGCCCCTGCCAAAAAGCCTCATTCTGTATCACCTTGCTGCTCTATCCGCTTACTTAGCCGATCAATGATGTGTATTTATCTATGCTAATCATGTTATCGGCATCAGCAGAGCAGTACAAGCAACAACGAGCGGCGGACTACAGCACTCTTTACCTCATTACTGGTGCACAGGGATGCTAAGCGCATTATGAGTTTTGCTGGCAGTTGATGGCGCAAGTGAGCAGCTATTGATCGCCGGTGGGATATTTAACAAAACTCCAGGTTGGAATCGATAAGAGGGCCAGACCAGTGCCAAGCAGACGGCCGGCTTGGGTTTCTGTCCCGGGGCAGAATTGGAGAAGCTGCGAGCAGCGTCCACATCCGCAGCCTCCATTAGACACGGCTCGGTTTTCACTGTCCGATGATCGGCTCGTGTTTTGCCCTCCTGGGTGCCCTGTGAAAGCACCAGCCCAATAGACGTTCACTTTGGCCAGCTGGTGTTTAAAGTGGAGAAATGAAAAGGCAACTAATGTGGAGTGTGATTCGCAGGGCAAAAGCAGGTCAATTGAAATTGCTTTCCGAGTGCAGGCTCAGGGTTATCGCTATAGTGTATGGACAAAAGTATTGGGACGTCTGCTCTTTTTTTTGAATATTTAAAATAAAAGAGTTGATCCTGCTTTTGTTGGATGACTCTAGTCTCTACTGTCCAGGGAAGAAGGCTGTCTGCTAGATTTTGGAGGAACACTGCTGTGAGGATTTTGATTGAATTAGTAACAAGAGCGTTAGTGAGGTCAGAATGGACGATATGAGGTTGGATGGATGATCACCACCCAGTCTCACCCCCAACTCCCCAGCTCAAACCAAAAGTATTAGATGGAGCATCGTTCTTCAACTGCTCCACAGCTCAATGCTGGGGGCTTTATACCCCTCTACTACCCTCTATTATAAGGCAGCATGGAGCCAATAGGGTCATGATGTTTATCTGCTCCAGAGAGTCCTATTCTATTGGCAGTATGTCTATACAGGGACTAGACAAGCTGTATGTGTGCATTTGCACATCTGTGGCTTACAATATATGCCTGATAGAAAGGTTCCCTGCCAATGTGAGGGTTCTTCTTTGGCATTGCTCAAAGGCCCATTTGTAGCATCACCTGCCTTATAATACTAACACTTTCCAAATCCCAGAGTCCAGCTCTGGATCTCATCGTTGCATACTGTCCTTCGCCCTTTGATCAAAGCTAGATCTGCACCATTTAATTAACATCTCCAGAGCGAATGAGTCCCACAGGAGCTGACAGTAGCAACCATCAAATATTAACAAGTCTCTGAAGCGGATAGCCTTCGAACCAATCAAGTTTTCCCTGCAGAGGTCACTTTACTGGACACTCGTTCCCTTACTCTGCACCATCTGTGGTCAGGCTTCTCCCAAACAAGCAGCTTACCGTGAAATTGGAGTACAGTGAGGGGATGGTTTAGCAAGTAAGAAAAGAGAAGTCCATGGCCATTCATTTTGAGTTCCTTATGTTGTCTCACTGAAGTTTGCTGGAGACCTGGGATCTAAACCAGGGATCGCCAGTCTTACCCACAAAGGGTCCTGGTCTTGGCTGCAGGTTGTCATTCCAACCAGGCAGGAGCTCTAAACCAATGTGCTCCAGCTTGATGGGAACCACACTAGCCCTTTTTGAAAAAGAGTCCTGGTCTTGTGGTGAATGGGCTGGACTTAATCTGGCTGCCCAGTCCTGGTCCTGAAGCACCTTGCAGAGTTTAGCTCCAACTCGAAACTTACCCACCTGATCTAGGTAATGAAGGCGGCTTTGGGGGCATCGGCGTATTAGAGCCACTGGTTCTGGATAGCAATTATATCAAAGGTTGAAGATCTCCACTGTTGGAGAAGACTGTTGACCCCTGGTCTGGCCAGCGGGATAAAGTATATGTGGATCTACGTTCATTTTGTGAGAACCGGTTGAATTTGGTCCAAGAGCTCCCTAGTCCTGGTCCTGGAGCTCTAGCACCTTGCAGAGTTTAGCTTCATCCCACCTGATCCAGGTAATGAAGGCCTTCAGGGGCATCATCGTATTAAAGCCACTGGTGCTGGATATGAATCTGAATTCTTCCAGGTTGAAGATCTACAGAACAAGGACTGGGCATCACTGTTGGAATAGATTGGTGACTCCTGCTCTAGGCCGTGAGATAAGCCACATTTGACACCAGGTTCATTTTGTAGGGACCAGCTGAACTTGGTCCAAACTTTAGTCTGATGGCTCTCCACGGGTGCAGTCAAATGAGTTGCACTCCAAAATTCTGTTGTGTTTTTGTGGTGAACATCTTGTTCATCTTGTTCTAGTCAAGAGCTGCCCAGCCCTGGTTCTAATGATCGAGCAGCTCCAACTCTAAACTAACCCACCTGATCCAGGTAATGAAGGCCTTCAGGGGCATCAGCGTATTAAAGCCACTGGTGCTGGATATGAATATGAATTCTTCCAGGTAGAAGATCTACAGAACAAGGACTGGGCATCACTGTTGGAAAAGGATGGTGACTCCTGCTCTAGGCCATGGGATAAGCCATTGGTTCATTTGGTAGGAACCAGTTGAACTTTGGTCCCATGGTTCTCGATAAATGTGTGAATACATTGCCCAGTCTTAGTTCTGGTGGTCTACCACCCGGCAGAGTTTACAGTAGCTCCATCCCAAGCCTAATCCTCCTGATCCAGGTATCCAGGATCCAGATGGCCTTCAGGGTCATCTGAGTATTAGAACCGCGGGTGTTGGATATTACCATTATTATCCATGGTGAAAGATCTCCAGGACCACGACTTCTGCAGCCTTCATTAACATGTTTTGGGTGCTCTGCTATCCAAAGAACCGCCTCAACTGAAGAAAGAAGAGTGTTTTTCAACTCTTGCGCTTGAGGACTAATCATTCGTTCGAAATTGCCAGGCAGCAATACAAAAGACACTCAGTAAAGGAAAATCAAGGCTGAACCGTTTCAGATTCTTGATTTGATTGCTTTACTGCTTGCCTCCTTTATTATTTTCTTCGTTGTTCCTTGAGAGACTTGAGTGACAAACCTTGACTTACCTTCCCAGCACTTACTAGAGGTCCAGTTAATCAAGTACACTCTTAAAAAGAAAGGTGCTGTAAGGGTTCTTTGCAGGGCTGTCATTGAAGAACCAGTTTTGGTTTCCTGAAGAACCTTTTGTTGCTGGTCCATTGACCTCTTAAACTCTTAATGTGTTATTACTCAGCAATTACATAGAAACCAATGACCCTGACTGAGTAATTCTCAATGTATATGACTGAGGAACTCGGTAAGTCTGAGAACCACCAGTTATTTTGTAAATGAGACCAAGATGGACCTTTTTTGAATTTTAAGGAACCTCCAAAACCTCAGAAAGAGGTTTTATGCTCTCCTGAAAATAATAGTTCTTAAATAGATCTTAGGAAAACATTAACCTAGTGTAGGTCCTTCACAGTAGAGGTTCTTTAAATGTACAAGGTTCTTCACAGTCACATACAGTATATCATAATGCTAGATCTTTAAGGATCCATCCAGAAATGTGGTTCATTTGTAGTAGTACCCCTTCTAGAACCCTTTGGACACCTGTGTTGTTAAGCATGTAGAGGTTCCCACCATCAGGAAATGGGATTTATACTGTGTACAAAGCCTTTAAATTGTGCTGCTGGTGCTGTCACAGATAGTGTTTGAGCACTAGATGGTGCTATGTTATAGGCTTTTGCAGTTACTGTAACACTGCATGTCTCTCTCTCTCTCTCACACACACACACACACACACACACACACACACACACACACACACACAGAAGCCAACCTTTGTGCATTGTTATTCACAAAAAGACCAGGCTGTTTTAACATTCAATTTACACAGCCAGAGCGCAGCCTCAAAGCAGACGGCAGGCAACAAAAGCCCTGTCGAACATCAGAGCCCTTGTCCATGGTGCTGAAACGCTCTGGCTGAAAGAGGGTGGTGGACTTTGCAGTGTAATCGACCGTAAGGGCGGTAAAAATGGAACTGTTTAGGGCCTCTTTTGAGTGGAACATGGCAGAGCTAACCAATACAGAGAGCTGTGAGGATAAAAGTGATTATCTTTCAAGGTCTTAATGCTTTTGTTAGAACTGTTTTTGATAAATGTGTGTGTGTGTGTGTGTGAGTGTGTGTGTGTGGGAGTAACCTACGCATCCCTTGAACTGAAAACATGTTTGTGCTGTGAATTCTCTGCAGTTTCATCTGAAGCAGCTTTCTGGAAGAGCCAGAAAGAGCCAGAGTAGGTGGTGAGATGAACGTTCGGCTAGGGCATTGTCTGTTCCAAACGAACCTTTGGCTGCATTAAAAACACACACACACACACATGCTTCACCAGTCCTGGAGCTCTAGCACCTTGCAGAGTTTAGCTTCATCCCACCTGATCCAGGTAATGAAGGCCTTCAGGGGCATCAGCATATTAAAGCCACTGGTGCTGGATATGAATCTGAATTCTTCCAGGTTGAAGATCTACAGAACAAGGACTGGGCATCACTGTTGGAATAGATTGGTGACTCCTGCTCTAGGCCGTGAGATAAGCCACATTTGACACCAGGTTCATTTTGTAGGAACCAGCTGAACTTGGTCCAAACTTTAGTCTGATTGCTCTTCATGAATGCAGTCGAATGAGTTGCACTCCAAAATTCTGTTGTGTTTTTGTGGTGAACATCTTGATCATCTTGTTCTAGTCAAGGGCTGCTCATCCCTGGTCCTAATGATCTGCATCCTGGAATTGTCATCCCTCTGGTCAAGGCAGAATTGTGTGATCATAGGATGAGAGTGAGAACTGTGTGGATTAGCAGTGACCCTTCCCTGCTCCCAAGATACCTGTTCAATTAATTATCTGATTGATAAGCCAGTCTTAAGTTGAATTGTATTCAAGGCTTCAAGGAGACTTTATTGGCATTCGCATCACATGTGGTACATGGTGTGGATTGAAATTGAGATCTCAAGGTCCCAGTTACATCCAAAGAGCAATTATTGAATAAATAATAATAATAATAATAATAATAATAAATCTAGAATATAAGAAGGATAGACATAAATAGGAAAAGTGGGAAAGCAGAGAAATTAAAAAGTAAAAATGACCAGCAATCTAATCACAATATGAGATAAATCTAATCACAATATGAGATGAATCTGATCACAATATGAAATGAATCACAATATGATATGAATCTAATCACAATATGATATGAATCTAATCACAATATGAGATGAATCTAATCACAATATGAGATGAATCACAAAATGATATGAATCTAATCACAATATGAGATGAATCTAATCACAATATTATATGAATCTAATCATAATATGAGATTAATCTAATCACAATATGAGATGAATCTGATCACAATATGAAATGAATCACAATATGAGATGAGTCTAATCACAATATGATATGAATCTAATCACAATATTAGATGAATCTAATCACAATATGTGATGAATCTAATCACAAGATGAGATGAATCACAAAATGAGATGAATCACAAAATGAGATGAATCCAATCACAATATGATATGAACAATATGCACTTGCCCACATGTGGAAAACATGGTGAAGATGACTCGTCTAACCAGATGTCCAAATCTCTGCAGACCAGTGCCTGTGGTTTTTGCAACAGTAAACCCGGTTCAGATGGTCGTATGTCTTCGCAACAAGGGAATGTTTTGCGCACTGGAACCTCTGGAGCTACAGTAGCCCTCGTTGCATAGTTGTGGACGGGCTGTTCTCACTGACGCAGTCTGATCACGTCCAGCATTGACGTTCTCAGTCACCTGAGGAGCAGCGTCTCTTCTGTTTGTCCCTACTAATCGCATTAATTCTCGAGCCTCACGATTTCCTTTCCAGCCTTGTTTACTGACATCTTTCCTATAGATCAGCATGCAGAGGTCACTTTGGTCACTGCTTCTGTTGAAACAACAGCGCCCCAGTGATCTTTGCAGGGCACTTAGATCTTTTCCTCTTGCCAAGTTTGTCCAAACTTGAGGTCAACGTGTCCTGCTCACCATTTTTATACACTTCATGGAGCGCTGTAGGATCTTAATTGCTTAATTGTATCATGCCGTACACCTGCCTGGACACTCGTGAGGTTCCTCCACTCGTTTATTCGTATGGCCTGAGGATGGGTGATGCTTAATAGGTGGGAAGTGCTGCGTTCCAAAGTCATCAGTCTCCTTCTGGAGGGAAGCGCTTTAATTGATTGATGAAGGCAACGGAGGGGAGATCCAAACCTAATTGGTGATGCTGCACTGACTGTCTCAAGTCTTCCATTCGAAAGGTTTTTGGGTTCTTGGGTTCTTGGGCAGAAGAACCGATACTGACTCCCCTAAAGCAGCGGTTTCCCAACCCTGGTCCTGATTAGCTAAGCTCAGGTGCGCTGGCATCCAGGACCAGGGTTGGGAAACCGCTACTTTAATGGAGTCAGTATCGGTTCTTCTGCCTGATTGCTCTACACCTGGGCTGGAGAAGGATGAACATGATGTCACCGTGTCCTTGGGGAGCCGAGGCGGAATACCAACCATTCTGGATGTTTGCAGGCACTAATCGAACCCATAGCCAGCTGTTGAAGCAGGAAACCCTCATTTACATGGACATCTTCATTAATTCAGCATTCGCACTCCAAATATTCCGAACGGCGTAATGGCTTAGCGACTTGTAATGTGAAAGCAAGTGAAAATCCCATCAAATCTGCCCAATTTGGAGCGAGGAAGACGTATGGGCTAGACCTGACACCTAAACGACACACCAACAGCCACTTAGCACCGGCTAATTGACTCCATAATTAATCACTAATGGGTTCTTAATGTATTTCATCTCCGGAGCAGGCCGTGTTCTGGCTCGGGGCTGCAAACGGTCACTGTTTGTCTGAAAAGCACATTTTAAGTGAGTGACTTGCGAGCTGTTGTGGCGGCTGGACAGGTGGGATTTGGGGTGTTCATATCAAAAAGGTCACTCTGCTTTTAACATCGCAGCTGCCCAGGGAGTTTCATCACTTGTTAGTTCGGAGACCTCCCCCTGACTGGGATTGGTCCTAATAACCACATTCATTTTGAGACCTCCCCCTGACTGGGATTGGTCCTAATAACCACATTCATTTTGAGACCTCCCCCTGACTGTGATTGGTTCAAATAATTACTTTGTTTTTTTTTGAGACCTCCTCCTTAGTGTAATTGGTCTTAATCACTGACTAGTTAGTTCTAAGACCTCCCCCTGACTGGGATTGGTCCTAATTGCCACTTTGTTTATTCTGAGACCTCCTCCTGATTGGGATTGGTCCTAATAACTACATTCATTTTGAGACCTCCCCCTGACTGGGATTGGTCCTAATCACCGCCTAGCTAGCTTCTGAGACCTCCCACTGACTGTAATTGGTCCTGATCACACCCTTTTTTGCTTTAAGACCTCCCCCTATACTGTGATTGGTCCTAATCACCACCTTGTTAGTTCTGAGACCTCCCCCTGAGTGTGATAGGTCCTAATCACCATGTTTTTTTTCCCCCAACTGTGGTCCTACTTCAGCACCTTGTTCGTTTTGAGATCTCGCCTTCCTGTGATTGGCCCTAATTACCATCTTGTCGAGACCTTCCCCAGACTGGGATTGGTCCTAATCACCGCCTTGTTAGTTCTGAGTCCTCCCCCTGATTGGTTCTCGTATCAGCTACATCACAGTAGGCCGGACTCATGGAAAGATATGAACTTTTTTTGAGTTCTTCTGTAACTTCCTGCGACAGCTCGTTTGAGGGTCGTCTGTTCTGTCGTTGTTTGAAGTGCGGTTCCCAGCTTGCTCTGCAAACAGAGATAAATGGATAAGTTCAGTCAGTTGCTGTCTTTAGAAGTGCGCTGTTCTCATTACCGTAGTTGTGGTTTTGATGTTCCCTGAGTCATGTTCTGATGATTTACTGTCCTGTTGGGTCGGGTTTCATCTGTCGAGTTGTCGTGAGCCTGTATTGGATCAGTTGTTCAGTTGATCAGCAGTTCGTTATCGAGGATGAGTACTTTGATTAATTGCACTGAACCAGTCCTTTTGAACTTTGCGTTCCAGCAGGTGCAGAGCATGGCGGGTAGCGTCTCATTATCTTTATTCATTTATTAGCATCGCTCTGCCTACTACATCAACACCAACGCTGTGTAGATGCCCACAGAAAGCCTTGATTCAGCTGGACGTGTCTCCATCAGCTGATTGGTTCAGAAGAAAATAACTGGTTCTAAAGATCTAATAGGTCACTGGGATGTGTGTGTGTGTGTGTGTGTGTGTGTGTCTGTGGGAGAGAGAGATAAGGAGTGTGTGTGAGAGAGAAAGCCTTTGCATTTGGGCATAACAGTCATCTATCCTCCGTCCCGGCCTGTTACCCTTTGAACAACCCTGAGCTTAATCTCAGCCGATGTTGCAGACGTTCTTTAGAAGTCTCTCTCTCTCTCTCTCTCTCTCTCTCTCCCTCTCTCTCTCTCCCTCTCTCGCTCTCTCTCTCTCTCTCTCACTCCTTTCAACAGGAGCATAACTCCTGCCCCTACAATGACCTTATCCCTCAAGAGAGTCTGGTTGGTTGTGCTTTACTGAGCTGTGAGCTCAAATAATATCAGCACTTCTTTTAATCTCCTGACAAGCATGTGGAGCCGAATTGTTGCCCCTGTAACACACACACACACACACACACACACATTCATACACACACACACATTCATACACACTAATACACACTCATCCACTGTTTTATGTGCCTGATGTTGAAGGAACTTCACAGCTTTTCCAGCTTGATATCCATCTGTCCTCTGGTTCTGCTGCTGATTTGGCTGAACAGGCGTTTGGGCTTCTTTCTATGAATTAAGGGATATCGGATCAGTCACGGCTCTGATGACAGAACGCACCTCTAACAGAGGAAAGAGCGCAGCGGCTGAATTAGAAATAGACTCAAACAGTAGGGCTCTGAAGATGAGGCAGACTCCGCCCTTTCAGAAGACTCTGCCCATTTGTTGTTATGTGGTCACCAGGATGATAATTACTGTTTTTTCTGAATGGTCAGTGGGTTATTCCAGATGGTTGCTATCTGGTTGCTAGGGAGTGACTTGGTGATTGCTATGGTGTTGCTAAGTGGATGCTATGGTGGTTGATATGATGTTGCTAGGTGGTTGCTGTGGTATTCCAGTTGATTGCTATGGTGTTGCTAAGTGGTCGCTAGGTGGTTGCTATGGTGTTGGTATGTAATTGCTTAGACAGCGTAGACAGCTTTTCTTTTCTGTGAGGAAACTCAAGTGCTGAATACAAGCAACTCAATAACCACAAATTAAACATTGCTACTGTATTCCAGGTAATTGCTTTAGTGTTGCTAAGTGGTCACTGGGTGGTTGCTGTGGTATTCCAATTAATTGCTATGGTGTTGCTAAGAAGTTGCTAGATGGTTGCTATGGTGCTGGTAAGTGATTGATGTGGACTTGCTTAGTGGTTAGTGGGTGTTGATTAGTGATTGCTGTGATGTTCTAGGTGGTTGCTATGGTGTCTCAGGTGGTTGCTATGGTGCTGGTAAGTGATTGACGTGGAGTTGCTTAGTGGTTAGTGGGTGTTGATTAGTGATCGCTAGGATGTTTTAGGTGGTTGCTATGGTGCTGGTAAGTAATTTATGTGGACTTGCTTAGTGGTTAGTGGGTTTTGATTTAGTGATTGCTGTGATGTTCTAGGTGGTTGCTATGGTGTCTCTGACGGTTGCTATGGTGCTGGTACATGATTGACGTGGACTTGCTTTGTGGTTAGTGGGTGTTGATTAGTGATTGCTATGATGTTCTAGGCCGTTGCTATGGTGTCTCAGGTGGTTGCAATGATGCTGGTTGGTGATTGACGTGGACTTGCTTAGTGGGTGTTGATTAGTGATTGCTGTGATGTTCTAGATGGTTGCTATGGTGTCTCAGGTGGTTGAGATGGTGCTGGTAGGCGATTGACATGGAGTTGCTTAGTGGGTGTTGATTAGTGATTGCTGTGATGTTCTAGGTGGTTGCTATGGTGTCTCAGGCAGTTGCTATGCAGGGACATTACTGTACTGTACTGTGCCAGGTACTGTCCGTGGTACTTGACTAGAAGATTAGGTTGAAAAATGCTGGAATCATCTGAGATCTTCTGTAAAAGTCTGAAAAAAGCAGAGCATAGCCTCTCTCTCTCTCTCTCTCTCTCTCTCTCTCTCTCTCTGTCTCTCTCTCTGTTGTCTGTCTCGGTGGGACCTCAGACAGACACGGCCTGCCTCGTTAACCCTGTCTGTCTGACAGCTTCCTGCCAATGAGCAGCACAGCAGCTCTTTCCTGTGTGATGTGCCTCATGCTGCCCTGCTGCTGTAAACCAGCTGCTCACTGAGAACAGAGAGAACCGAGAGAACAGACTCAGAGACTCGGAGACTCAGGGACTCATGAGGCAAGACAGAGAGAAAGTGTTGTAATTGCCCACTAGAGGAGGACTGCAGAAGATGAGAAGAGTGAACGAAAGAACAAAAGGAGAGAGAGGGCGAGAGAGATTAATACCCAACCAATATTCATTATATATAAATGTGCATACACTGATCAGCCACAATATTAGTACCACCTGCCTGATAAAGTGTAGGTCCCCCTTGTGCCACCCAAACAGCTCTGACCCGCCGAGGCATGGTCTCTACAAGACGTCTGAAGGTGTCCTGTGCCATGACCTTGTCGCTGGTTCAGCAGTTGTCCTTCCTTGGAGCACTTTTAGTAGGTACTGACCACTGCATACTGGGGGGGGGGCACCTCACAAGACCGGCCTGATGTTTTGGAGATGTTCTGGCCCAGTTGTCTAGAATATCAAAGTTTGGTTCTCGTCAAAGTGTCTCAGATTCGTAAGCTTGTCCATCTTTCATGCTTCAGCTCATCACCTTCCAGAACTGACTGTTCGCTTATGTGCTTCACCTGGCAATGGTTTTAATGTTTTGCTTGATAGAGAGAAGGATACAGAGAGGGGGGAGAGGGGGAGAAGTGAAAGTCGATGAAAGTTTGGCAAGTAAAGAGTCAGATTTATGACGACGTCAGCGCTGATCAGTGCTGTGTTCAGTGCTTTAGAACTTGCAGAGCTGTAAATTCTCCAAGACTCTGGTAAGGTGGCCTTTTTCCGTGCTGTTCCAGAATCTTCAAGGTCAAACGAGAGAAAGAGAGAGAGAGAGGATGTGTAATCCATATATGATTATAGCGGAGTAAAATGTCATGCTCGTATATCCATCCAGGTCGTCCCATAAAGCCATTCAGATGTGATGGGCCCGTCATCAGTGGTCAGTTTGTGATCACAGAGCAGCTCTTGGTTGGTTTCTTTGGTAGATGGTAGATGCTGTGCTACCATGATGCCATTTTAGGACTGTTGGGGGCTGCTTTACATATCTAATCCTGGGCTGAACTTGCTAGGACGTCCTGACCTGGCTATGCTCCTTTGCATCTACAGCCTTCTTTTTGAAGGTAGGCCTCAGAGAGCTTTTTGGATCTGGCCATGATGGTGATCTTCTTCACTCCTCACTTCCACCCTCAATCAAGGTTTAAATAAGACCTCAGACCCTCAGGAGAATCCTCTCCAACCATGTTCTGACCATCTGCAGCTGATGTTCTTGACGCACCTGCATCTAAATTTTAAGTAGAAGGCATTTTAAGTAGAAATATGTGTGTTGGGGGAGGGGGGCAACTTCTATATATTTCTATTACCTCCATCCATTGTTCAAGAAGTCCATGTGTACGATACCCATGAAATGCATAGTGCAAAGAGCATAATTGGCTTGGAGACCTTGCTAAAGGGGGCACAGGCTCAGGACCCCTCATCAACTCGCCAAAGTAGCCAACTCTGGCAGGGTGACAGGGTGGTGACTTTATCTCGCCAGCCCCCTAGTACAAAGACTAGGGTTAATGGCCGAGTGAACCCATGTGTGAATGGAGCAGGTCATTTTCCGGAGAATTCACAGCGGGTCAAGCTGCCCGCTCTACATAGACCCCTTCCCTAAACCACTGGAACGACCCCGGGCGACCCCGGACCTGATTCCACAGACATTTCCCGAAGGTTTCTAAGTGAAAACAGCTGAATTGATGCTTTTAAGGCTGAGAGGATTGCTAATTTAGATGGACGGTACAGGCTACTCTGGATGAGCTAGCCGTCGAAGGACACGGAAAGCGCTGACAGCCGGCCTCGGCAGAAGCTGTGAACAGAAATCACATCAGCGGGACGTTTCTGCATTTACATGATTTGATCGACGGGGGGAGATTGGGAATGATCAACTGAGGAAGCTTCATGTAAATTACATTAGACATTAAAAAAAGCACTTCACTGCAGAGCTAGGGGTGATTAACAGCCAGTGGCAGTTAGCATAACAGCTAGCCCATGCTAACTTCGGTTTCTGGGTCAAACACTAATTGAAACTTTGTTTCCGGAGCAGAACGTGTACACGGCAACGATGACAAGTCCGCTCAAAGGAACAGACTTTCATTAATGAGATTTTCCCGTGAAGTTTAGCTTAAACTTAATTACGATACGCCGAGATTAGCTGAGACACCCGTTAGCATCCAGCCTAGCTCTTTGCTCTTTGCTTTGATTCTGCTGTTTCGGAGCTGTCAAGCTGTGGGAATGTGAAGTAGTGATCCCTCCAGAAGCAGATAAGGCGGAACGCCGTGGTTTGAGATGACCTCGTGGGGAAAGGGCCTCGTGAAATGTGCTTTTGCTCAGACAGTGGAACGGCAGATAGCAGGAATATTGTATCTGGAGGCCAAGTCTTTGATGTCTCCTGCTCTTTTCTGGTGAAAATCTCTCAGCCCAAGAGTCACACATTGAAAGTCTGACCTTTCCCAGGCTTTAGATCAGTCAGGAATGGCTGTTCGCTCTCCGGAGGTGCTCGTAAAAAGAAAAGCACAGTAGGTATTCAGAGGAGGTGGGCGTCTCGCTCGGTTTAGGTATTTCCATGCCTGCTGATGCATCTGCGCAGGCTTTGTTGCCACTACAGCGATGAACAGGCTCTGATTTTCTGTTGCCTAAATTTGACACTTGATATTTGAAACACTTGATAGGTTTCCAGTCACTTCATATGTGGTCATAGACACACGCCAGTGTGAGGTCCATTTTGGACCTGGAAATCAAGGGTATTAAAAAGAGTAACTGTCTCTACAGTCCAGGGAAGAAGAAGGCTTTCTAGTAGATTTTGAAGGCTCATTGCTGTGAGGATTTGATTGCAGTCAATGGTGAAAGCATTAGTGAGGTCAGGATGGTGGATGATGATCTCCGCCCCACCTCATCACCCCCAACTCCCCAACTCATCCCAACAGTACTGGATGGAGCTCCACCATCCATCATTCCTGAGAACACAGTTCTTCCACTGCTCCACAGCTCGATGCTGGGGGGCTTTATACCCCTCTACTAGCCCACGCCTGGCATAAATTTTCACTGTTAATTTTCATTTGAGACACTTGCCATGTAAATAATCTCCATTCTGATTGGATGGCCTGTATTCTGTATAACTCTTAAAATAAAGGGTTCTTCACAGGGTTCTTTGAGCGATGTCATAGAAGAACCAATTATGGTTCCATAAAGAACCATGTTTGTAAAAGTCAGTGTGAGTGTGAAGAGCCTTTATGTAAAAAAGTTATTTTAACCTGTAAAAGGTTCTTCATGGTTCTTTAGGTTCTATAGTACAAACATGCTTCAATACGGAACCAAATTTGGTTCTTCTACAGCACTGCTCAAAGAACCCTCTATAGAACCTTTATTTTTAGTATGGACTGAATGGACTGGGAAGGTGAATGGTAAAAACATAGGGACGAGGGTGGCTGCTATGGTGTTACTAGATGGGTGCTATAGTGTTATGTGGTTGATTATGCTATTTCAGGCGGTTGCTATGGTGTTGCTAGATGGATGTTACAGTGCTGCTATGTGGTTGACACAGTATTTCAAGTGCTAGCTGTGTAGTTGCTTAGTTGGCTGCTAGGGTGTTGCTAGGTGGTTGATATGGTATTTATTTCTAGTGGTAGCTGTGTAGTTGCTTAGTTGGCTGCTAGGGTGTTGCTAGGTGGTTGATATGCAGTTGCTGTGGTATCCCAGGTAGATGTTATAGTGTTTCAGGTGGGTGCTAGTGTGTTGCCAAGTGGTTGCTATGGTGTTGCTAAATGGGTGCTATAAAGTTGCTAGGTAGTTGATATGGTATTTATTTCGAGTGGTAGCTGTGTAGTTGCTTAGTTGGCTGCTAGGGTGTTGCTAGGTGGTATCCCAGGTAGATGCTATGGTGGGTGCTAGTGTGTTGCCAAGTGGTTGTATGTGGTTGGTTGGGTGTTACAGGTGCATTTGTATCATCATGATATACTAAACTTAAAATATGATATGGGCCCTTTCATTCCTTTGAGTTGGGCCCCTCAACCTGTTACCGGACCCCCACAGTAAAACTCTGGCTGAACCTTCTCAGCAAAACAGTCAGAACTCAGCGCAAAGGCTTAGACACGTTCCCACACACTGATAGACTGAGGCGCTGTGTGTGTATGCCACTCATGCACAGCCTGTGAGCTCCCACTCACTCAGTCAGTGAAAGTGCAGTTCGCGCACACACACACACACACACACACACACACACACACATACACACACATACACACACACCTCGGGGATGATTTGAGCAGAACAGTAGCAGAAAAGGGAAATCATCTGCGCAGTGTGTCCCGGAGCAGGCCGAGCGTAAACGCTGAGGAGCGCCGTGTCTGAGAGACATTCATCAGAACTGTCTGCTCTGGACCCGAACGCTCGCTGCTCCAGCTGTCCAAATCTGTATCAGCCCGGATAAATTACCTCTGCCAGAGCCAGCCTCCGCCTGCCTCCACCAGCCTCGCTTTCTTCTTTCTCCTTTCTCCCTCTCTCTCTTACTCACCGTCTGTCTCTGTCTATCCCTTCTGCCCCAAACCCCCTCTAACCTGTCTCTCTCCCTCTCATTAGCACTCCCTCGCTTTAGCCAACCCTCACTCCTCATGCCTTCTTCTGTTGCTCATCTCTGACACAGGTGCTTTTTGCTTTCTGCAGTTTCCATCAACCACATACCAGACTGTTCCCATGTCTAGAATCACTATTTTTAATGTACAATATTTGGACAAAAGTATTGGGACACCTACTCTATCCTTGTTTCTTCTGAAATCAAGGGTATTAAACAGAGTAGACCTTGTTTTTGTTGGAGTGACTGACTTTCTATTAGATTTTGAAGGATCATTGCTGTGAGGATTTGATTGCAGTCAATGACGAGAGCATCAGTGAGGTTAGGATGTCGGATGATGATCACCACCCCATCTCATCCCCATCCATCATACCAGAGAGCACAGTTCTTCCACTGCTCCACAGCTCCTCTTAGCTGGGGGGCGTTATACCCCTCTACTAGCCCACGCCTGGCATTATTAGGCAGCATGGAGCCAATAGGTTCATGATGATGATCTGCTCCAGATAGTCCTATTCTATTGGCAGTACATCTCTACAGGGCCTAGACAAGCTGTGTGTGTGCATTTGCACATCGGTGTCAGTAATAGGTGCAACATTTGGGCGTATGGAGTATGTTGTACCTGTATGCTGTAGTATCCCAGGTGGTTGATATGGTGTTACTTAAAGGTTGCTAGGTGGTTGTAATAGTGTTGCTAGGTGGTGCTATGGTCCTTCAGGTGGTTGCTAGGGTTGCTGTGGTATCCCAGGCAGTTGCTATCGTGACTCGGTTGGTATTCAGTGTGGTTGGTCGGGTGTTCGGAGTCAATAGTTTAATACCTGCTTTACCCCAACAGCATCAAAATGCCTGTTGCTATGGTTGCGCTTCATTTTGGAGGACAAGCGGGACGAGCGTGGGCAGTGTAAACAAAGGAAAGTCGAGCAAATGGCTCTTGAAAATTAGCTTCAGTCATAAACGGAATTAAACTTATACGAGAAGCGTGTCGTTTTGAGCTCTGAATGGGCCTGAATGGGCCTGAATGGGCTCTCTCTGCTAGCGTTTTTCTTCACAGCAGGTAAACAGCAGAAACTGGGCTGCCACTCTCTGTTTGAACAGCGTCCGTAATTAAACAGGCACAGAAATGCTCCGTCTTTCACTCTCTGTAAACTTCGCTCAGCGCGGCCGATTAGGTTTATTGTTCAGTCTAGGCCACACGCTTTTATCATTCTAACACTTTTAAAAAGTGCTCACAAAATCTAACATTCTGTAAGTAGTTGATTAAATAATCTATTAATTAAACTGTTTGTTGTTTATTATAACAATCGCAACATACACTTTGTCCACCAATGCATGTAGCTTGTTAGCCCTAGTCCGGCTAACGGTCAACTTCTTGAAGCACAATGCAGTTGTTCCAGCTTCCAGGCAGTTCTAGGCTGTTGCTATGTGGTCACTAGGGTGAAAATCCTTTTACTAATGGGTTGCTATTGTGTTACCAGGTGGTTCCTGTGTTATCCCAGGTGGTTGCTATTAGTATTGCTTAGGTAATACTAAGTGTTTACTATTGTAGAGGGTTTTATGCTACCCCACATGGTTGCTTTGGTGTTACAAAGTGGTTGCCATGGTGGTTCCTGTGTTATCCCAGGTGGTTGCTATTATTACTGCTTAGGTAATACCAAGTGTTTGCTATAGTGTTACCTGGTAGTTGTTATGGGGTTGCTTTGGTGTTGCACGCTATGTGGTTGCTGTAGTGTTGCTAAGTGGTTGCTGTGGTTGTATAGGTGGTTGTTATGGTGTTGCCTAAGTGGTTGCTACGGTATCTCAGGTGGTTGCTATGGTGGTTACTGTGTTATCCCAGGTGGATACCAAGGTAATACTAACTGTTTGCTATATTGTTAACTGGTAGTTGGTAGTTGCTCACTATGTGGTTGCTGTAGTGTTGCTAAGTGGTTGCTGTGGTTGTTCTGGTGGTTGTTCTGGTGTTGCTAAGTGGTTGCTATGGTATCTCAGGTGGTTGCTATGGTGGTTACTGTGGTATTCCAGGTGGATGTGTTGCTCACTATGTGGTTGCTGTAGTGTTGCTTAGTGGTTGCTGTGCTATTTCAGGTGGTTGTTATGGTGTTGCTAAGTGGTTGCTACGGTATCTCAGGTGGTTGCTATGGTGGTTACTGTGGTATCCCAGGTGGAATTGTTTGCTATAGTGTTACCTGGTAGTTGTTATGGGGTTTCTATGCTATGGTTGCTTTGGTGTTGCTCACCATGTGGTTGCTAAACTGTTGCTAGGTGGTTGGTATGTTATGGTGTTTATTTGTAAGATATTATATATAAATTATTACGGGGTGATTCAGACTACCTTTTGACCCGTAGTCTCCCTCTCGATCTCTACAAAACCACCCACCCGTCGACACACATCGAAGGGGGCCAAGCACCAAACGGCTCATCTGTAAACAGCAGCTTATATCCACAATTATACTAAAATCACCACCTCCTTCTCCACCCATGTGGTCGCGTTCCCTCCTCCAGCACCTTCAGACCCACTTTTGAGCACCATTTAGCATTAATGCTATTATTAAGCCCAGTAGGAGACCCTGACAATTGATAGTATATCAAAGAAAGTAGCGTCTCGTGATTAGAGCACTGGGTTGTGGGTTCAAAACCCATGCCGACTAAGCTGCCACTATTGAGCCTTTGAGCAAGGCACTTAACGTCCTTATTATAATATGCGTAATGACAACCGGGGTACTTACCAATTAGTGCAAGTCACTTCAGAGGCTCTAACTGAAGCACCTGCTGATCACGGCACAGCTGTAGCTGTCAGTGCTTAGAATCCTTAATATCTGGTCAACAGGGGCCTAAAGGTCAAGACTTGACCAGTGATGAATGCGTTAGAGGGGAATGACAGCAGATTAGATAGATTAGATTAGATACAGTCTGTAACTCCCGCGCCTCTATACAGTGGGCGTGTTCGAGTGTAGATGTTTCTAATAAAATGGCTTGACCAGAGAGTTGCTTCTTATCCAGTGGTCAGTGAGGAGAAGACGAACAACACCAAGCTAGGTGTTTCTCTACAGGCTGTCAGGGCTGGGTAGAGCTCCACATCTTTGTTTGTTCTTTACTAAAGGAATCTGTCTGTGTTGCTGGAGCTTCACCCGCTGCTGTTCCCCACCAGAGCTGGGAGTTTCCCCTCCGTCTTACTCGCACAACAAAAAGCTCTCTGAAAGTAGAACTTCAGAAGGCTCAGGGGAAATCGCTTGTGCTTGCGAGAGCGACTGCTAGACTCGTGAGACTGGAATTGACACTGGATGTACCCTGAAACTCAATGGAGAGTTCTAGCTGTGAATAACAACACGTTCCTGCGAGTCACTGGGACAACAGAGCCCTTCCCTTCCCCAGGAAGAGCCTTAGAAGTCACAGTTATTGCTGACAATACCAAAAGCATGGTGTATATTTATATGAATAATTTCCAGCTCGGAGGTGGATTAGGAGATGCTGATACTGATCCAATATCAGTATCCGATACAGTATCAGTGGCCGATGGCTACGGCATTGCCAGAGGTCAAGCTTGTGACGTCTTAATGATAGGGCCAACACTTCGTCACTCTTGTGATGCTCTTAATTACATTACTGTTATAATTAATATCACTTTTATGGGGCCTAGAATAGACCCTTGTGGGACTCCACAAGATACGCCACACCAAACTGTTAGCAAATAATTCATTTTGATTAGGATTGATAACTGATCAATAAACATAGGCTTTTTTTAGTTAAAGCAGCATGACGTCAGAACTGGTGTTTTTTGGTGCTTTAGGGCTCCCCCTACAAGTGTGGAGTGTAGTGTAATTTTTACTCCACTGCAGTAAATACAAATCAGCTGTATACATGCATACATTTCTGGACAAGCTGAGAGCTACAGAAGCATGTGGACTGAGGCGGTAGAGTAATACCACAGGATTTTACACTGATATGATGACTCTGGGTTACGCAGCGTTACGCGGTTCTACAGCGTAGTGCAGCAGCATCAGCAACTTTCAGCCATATGATTGCAGATGGTTCTTCTATAGACATTAACATCCATACTGTGTGACTGCCTATTGACAATCATGGACAGTGCATAGAGAAAAATGAAGGTTCAGTGAGGCCCGTTCTACAGCTCAGCCGCAAACCAACATTTCTTGCGCCAATAAGGCACAAGTCATGCTCATGACCTGTCACGCTCAAATTGAATCAGCAGTAAGCCGTAACGAGCTACGAAATTCCATAACAGGCATCAATAATAGAATGCATTCAAATGAAAATGCACTCAGTAATATTTATGATAAGAAGGCCTCAAAACAGCCCCCAACAAACCCCCAGTCTGCAGGCCTTCACTGACTTTAGAGACTGCTGTGCACACAGTGGGTAGGCGCAGTGTGAGTCTATACGCTTTAAGCCAACGCAGAATTGCACGGCCTGCTATTAAACAAAGCCGAGATGTGATTTCTTTTTTATTTATTTTTTCATGGAGGGAGAAGCCGACTGCCGAAAAACCAACTTCAGAGTCTGGAAACAGTCTGAAAATAACTGAATTTACATCGGGCGAATGACACACAGAGAAAAGCCTTCATCATCGATTTACTTGCCAGTACACAAAGAAGAGAGGGAGTTTAATTTCCCTTCATTTAAGCTGCCAATGGAGAAGTCGTAGGAAAGCTTCAGCGAAAAGCTTATTGATTTTTTTTTTCTCGTTCTGGAAAAATAACGCTTTACGGCCTACGTGCTGTAAAAGACAGATGCATGAAAATGGCTTTGATGAAGTGTCATAACCTTTTTTCCTTTCATTAAGGAGTGAAATATGCCAGAAATCTGCCTTTTTCTATGAGGTCGGGAGTGATGGTCCACGTGCCGTGCTTGCAGAAGCAGTGTTGCTGTTTCGGGTCCCAAAGAAAGGTCGGGGGGTGGGGGGGGGGGGGGGGGTCTTTGGCCTATATATGGATCTACAGCATGCATACAAGTAGTTTCAGACAAACTAGACAACTCCCAGAAGTCTCCTCTTCTACTTATAGACATAAATATGGGATGGGCTGTTATAGCCTAACATTATAGCTATGTAGCAGCTGTACCTTAAACCAGCAGCTTCAGAATCATGCTGATGCTCCACTGACTGGTACTACTCCACTATGGAGCTTTGGTGGAGCTGCACTAAAAAGAGAGAGACCACTGTCCAGACCTGACACATGCTTCTTGACCTTCAGCTTGTCAACAAATGCATGTACACAGCTGTCCTACATATAGCTGAGCTATGTTTTTACCACAGTGAAGAGTCTCGGCTTCCGTGCCTTTTTCTTTTCCACCCACATGCACGCTGTCTCGCTGTTCCCATCATGATGAATTGACCAGTGTTGGTGGTGTTTCGTATACCAGACTGTGACTGTCCTCACACTGAGATTACCATCCAGTAGATGTTTGCTGTCCTTTGGCGAAGCAGACCCGGTGCTGGGAGAGAGCCTGAGACGGGAAAATGTCCAGGTGTACATGAGGACGAGGACTGTTACTGGAGGAACCAAATGAAGTGTGATTTCTGCCGTTTCGCTGTTGTTATCTTGGTAGATGCTATCTGGTATTATGGGTATTATTGAGGTTTGAGGGGGCTACCAGCGCCGCCTTTGTCAAGTCCGTTATTAGCTTTGCAATAAGAGAACATCAGAGTGGAACCATTTTTCTCCCTTGGCACCTTCATCTGTGTGTTATGAATCTTCTATATCTTGATAAACGGCGGCTTTTAATGTGTCTTGTTTCGTTTTCTAGCGCTGCTTGTGCCGCCGTGATGCTCCCGCTTCCTCTGATTGAAGCAATTTGTTCAGGTTGGGCTAAAAATTTAATCCCTTTAGCTAATTGCATTCCGTGTCGGAAGCACTGGGAGTAGTCATGTGCTTTGTTTATCATTAAACTGACTGTCTTGCGCTGAAGCTAATCGGCACGAGCGAAGAAATCATGCAATCACGCAATCACGCAACAGAGACGTCCTGCCACCCCTTTCCTCGAAGGATAAGAAGGACGTTAATTTAATGACAAGTTGCCGACCTTCTGCTTTGCAGGCTGGTCTGCTGGTGTTCGCGCTTTGTTCTGTTGAGCTAGCTCTCCGACAATAAGGCATTCAGGGCAGGTCCACACTTGAAGCTGCCCCGTCTTTAGCCAGAGTCCAGCAGGGTCTTGGTGTGGGTGGATGGTGATAGTGGGGGTTAGCGATCCAGAAAACAAGACAGAGCACCAGCCGGATGTGACCTGAGGGCACGAAGCCAATTTTTGCCTGCCTCTGCTTCAGGACCTTCCCACAAATTCAACTGACCAACTGATGAAAGACAGGAGAGACAGGAAAGGGGACAGGGCAGGTTAATGTGTAGAACCAGTTTATAGTTTGGGCAGCTTTTATCCAGAGTGACTTCCATGAGAATCTTGAGAAACAGGTTGGAGGATGTGGTGTCCAAGGACTTGCCCAAGGACTCTTGGGTTGGTGCAGGGTGGTGGGTTTGCCTGGGGATCGAAACTCTAGTCTAGATGCTATTATTTTGCAAAAACGTGTTCAGAAAGGAAATGTTCGGAATTGGGCGATCGATCCACAGTTGCTATGGAATGTCTTTGGTGTGAAAGCAAGCCAGTGATAACAAGCCCCTCTGTTTAACAAGCCCATAATTGCCCTGGGTGCGGACTTGTGTATTCGGAACAAGTGCTAAAACGTCCTAAATACAAAAACAGGACATTTCAAAGACAGGGACATCACGTTGGGAGAAACTAATCACTAAATTATTAAAATTGCAAAATAATATGACAGGATGATGCAGAAGAATTGGGGGTATATATATCATCACGTTGGGACATCACATTGGGACATCACTTTGGGACACCACGTTGGAACATCACGTTGGAACATCACGTTGGGACATCACTTTGGGACATCACGTTGGGACATCATGTTGGGACATCACGTTGGAACATCACGTTGGAACATCACGTTGGAACATCACGTTGGGACATCACATTGGGACATCACTTTAGGACATCACGTTGGAACATCACATTGGGACATCACTTTGGGACATCACGTTTGGACATCACATTGGAACATCACGTTGGAACATCACTTTGGGACATCACGTTTGGACATCACGTTGGAACATCACTTTGGGACATCACGTTTGGACATCACGTTGGAACATCACTTTGGGACATCACGTTTGGACATCACGTTGGAACATCACTTTGGGACATCACATTGGAACATCACGTTTGGACATCACGTTGGAACATCACATTGGAACATCCCTTTGGGACATCACCTTGGGACATCACCTTGGGACATCACCTTGGGACATCACGTCTGAACATCACTTTGGGACATCACGTCTGAACATCACGTTGGGACATCACGTCTAAACATCACTTTGGGACATCACATTGGGACATCACATTGGGACATCACTGAATCAACAAAATATAAACATCAGCTGTCGCCACTATTCTACGTCAAACTGACTTTGGCTTTAGACGTTGTCCTGGCATTACGTTTTGTTCACTTTATTTGTTCAGCAAATAACACCACTATCTACCAGCGAGCTACTACACCATGTGAGAGACTAGGGTTCGATTCCCGGTCTGGGTGACTATCCTGTGCTACACCAATAAGAGTCCTTGGGCAAGACTCCTAACACTACATTAGCCCACCTCTGAAATACCAGTAACCTTGTAAGTCGCTCTGGATACATGCTGTAAATGTAACTGTAAATGGATAACACAACATCTATTAACGTTGGTGGCCGGCTATGATACAGAGAAAACCGTCAGAGATCAGCTTCTGTAATGTAGTGTTTGTAGTGTTTCAGGCCAAGTTAAGTTTTCTGGAAGTTTCTTCAGAGTCTCAGGCGTCTTTCATGCTCTAACCAAGAAAAAACAATGTCAGGATTTTGTCCATGCTCTGATTGTTGGCAGCATCCAGCTGAAATTACACCGTGTCTCTTGGGTTAGTGAGAAACAGGCCCTTCATCAGCTCTTGATTAGGTGGGCATCATGCATGACGTGGCCTACTTTGCTGTTGTGAAGGCAGCAGATCTGTTTGCTGACTGAGGACTTCTTGAAAGTAAGAGTATTATTGCCTTAGGACTGGACTCTGGACTGCTTACAGGCCAGATTGCAGAATAATATGACAGGATGATGCTGAAGAATCGGGGGTATATATATATATGTATATGTATGTAAAACCTCCCTGGACAAAAAAATAGTCACCTTGCGTGTTTAAGGTGGTGATCATCCTCACGCAGCGCCATCTGCAGGAGCCTGAAGTTACTACCCCCTTGACAACCCACAAGCATCAATAAGCCTTCCATCCTTGAAGAACTTTTGGTAGGTACTGACCCCTGTATACCGGGAACACCCCACAAGACCTGCTGATGTTTTGGAGATGTTCTGACCCAGTCATTGTCTAGAACATCACAGTTCATCAGGTTCTTGTCAAAGCATCTCAGATACCTTACGCTGACATCACCTTCAAGAACTTGTATCTCACCACCAGTATTTGGATGGTGACACATTGCCGCCACATGAATTAGTCTATCTACATCACCTCAGTGGCTTTGAAACGAAGCACTCAAGATGTGCTTCAGGTCAGAGCTGGGCGATATGACGATTTTATCGTATCGTGATGAATTTAGTTTGTATCGTTTTCTCTTTAGCGCTTAATAAACCCTGATCAGCTGCAGGTTTCATTACTGACAGTGTAATTAGACTGGTTGAATTAGATATAAATATCGAGATACAGTATTTTGACCATATCGCCCAGCCCTAGTTCAGGTACAAACAGGTTCAGCTTTAATCCAAATGGTTTAACGAAACTTTGGCATTCACCGTTTTGTGCAATTTCCAGACTGCCAGAGGAGTATTGATTATTCTTCAGCAAGGAGCACAACTAAGCTTCCTATGTTTGCTTGCTGGGCCAGGTGATGTGAGCTGGAGTTTGGACTTCAGACTAATTTCAGGGAGGAACGTTAAGACGGAACAGAGGGTGATATCTTCGTAAATGAAGGTGCGGCTGCCTGCACACGACGGACAGCCTGCCTTCTAATTGAGAAGCATTTCTTTTTCAAATAAGACACTTAACGTCTATTAGACCATCTGTTCCATCAGTCAGGCCATCTGTTCTGATGCATGCAGAGCCTGGGACAGACCAAGGAACGGGCAAAATGAAGACCACTCCGTTCGGGTCAGTTGTAGGAAGGAATGGAGCACATATTATAGAACGGGCTGTCCGAAATCGGCTTTGAAGGCAACGCTGGCAGGAGAAGTTCTGACCGAACTGGATCATCATCAGCATGTCTTGGAACCTTACAGGTAGCTTAGATAGTGGTTGGTTCTGTATGTAATAGGAGCCTCCGTCTCCCTCCTAGATCTTCCTCCATCAGCTGTGAGTGGGATTATTATTGAACAGTGGAAGCGTTTAGGAGAAACAGCTCACAGACAGCAGCTCAGCAAGACCACGTAAAGCTACAGAGCGGGGTCAGGCCAGAGTGCTGAGCTCAGAGCAGAGTGCAGAAGAGCCTCCAATAACTGCAGAGCTTCAGACCTGCTGCTGCTGTTAGAGCTTAGCGCAAAGGGGGACCAGCTCCATATTATTACAGCCTATAGGTTTAGAACGGGATGTCGTCATACTAGCTCCGGCAGGTGTAATGTTTAGGTGTCCCAATACTTTTGTCTACTCGTGTAGGTATGATTGCAATGTAATCCAGTGCATGTTGAATACTTTCATGAGTCACTACATAAACACATACATTGGGGGCTTGGTTGCTCCGGAGCGTTGTAAATGATGCTCAGACTCTCATTTCCCTCCCTGACGAAAATAACCGCACCGAGGCCCCGGTGAGGCGCTCCGTTCTCCTCTCCGCAGCCAGATTAGATGGGTGCAAATGTACCGTGAGGCTCTGCATTACAAGGCAAATGAATGGGCTTGTAAGTGCGGAGACTGATGGCAGCGAGTTGAAAGTTGGGGTGGACGGAAATGGATCACAGCAAGGAACGATGCAAATACGAGACGCAGAAATAAACACTGCTGCAGAGGGGCTGCAGCTCGCGGGGGTAGGGCGGGGTGAGGGGTAGGGGGGTGCTGGGCCAGGCGAGAAGACTGTAATAACATCTCAACAGCTTTGAGGAAAGTTAGAGCTTTGGCGGCTGTGTGAAGTTTGGATGTGGGTAGTGGAGGTGCTAAAGGGGGCCTAGAGGTGCTAAAGGTCACCGTGCCTAATGCCTGGCATGGGCTAGGGGGGTATAAAGCCCCCCAGAATTGAGCGTTCTTCTCTGGAATGATGTTTGGTGCCAAGTTAGAATGGGTTGAAGTAGCAGAACCGGTGCTACAACCAACATCCTCCAACCTGAGCTCACTAATGTTTTTGTGTGGCTGAATGCAATCAAATCCTCCTCATAGCAATGTTCCAACCTCTAGTTTAATTAGATTGCGTTCCATTATTTCAAGGTCCAGTTCCAACGCTCGCTCGTGTCCAGGCATGTTCAACGGTGGACAGGGGTTAGCATGGGCATTCTGACCAGGCTGCAGCCATGCAGTAGCCTTTCTGTCGGCTCCACCACGTCACCGGTTGGGGGCCTGTCCCTCTATGGACCACCGCTGGTAGGTACTCACCACTGCAGCCCAGGAGCACCCAACAAGCCTTGCCATTTTAGAGAAGCTCTGGCCACGCCCATTTCTGCCACCTCCAGCACGTCCACTACGACTGCTGCTGCTGCTGCTGCCCCGTGTCCTCCGGATGGACGAGTCAGAGGGTGAATGTGACCGGCTGGCTTTCGTGCTGCATCGTAGACTTTTTGGCGTTTGGTGCTGTTTTTAATTTGGATGACTTTGGGTTACGACCCCAGCTGCCCCTCTCTCTCGCTCTCTCTCTCTCTCTCTCTCTCACTTTACCTCTCTCTGTCTCTCTCTCGCTCTCTCTCTCACTTTATCTCTCTCTCTCTCTCTCTCTCTCTCACTTTATCTCTCTCTCTCTCTCTCTGTCTCTCTCTCTCTCACTTTATCTCTCTCTCTCTCTCTCTCAGCACTCTCTCTCTCTCGCTCTCGCTCTCTCTGTCTCTCTCTCGCTCTCTCTTTATATCTCTCTCTGTCTCTCTCACTTTATCTCTCTCTCTCTCTCTCGCTCTCTCTCTCTCTCTCTGTCTCTCTCTCTGTCTCTCTCTCCCTGTATCTCTGCCCCTCATCCGTGTGTGTGTGTGTGTGTGTGTGTGTGACAGTAGGATATTTAGTTAATTAGTGGTCTCTGGTGTTTTGGACAGTCTGAATTGTTTTTCATTCCTGGTTAAGTCTGTGTGTGTGTGTGTGTGTGTGTGTGTGTGTGTGTGTGTGTGTGTGTTTTGGGGTGTGTGTGTGTGTGTGTGTTGGTTGGTTGGGGGGGGGGCTCTCTGGTCTGCTCTGGTGCTGAATGAAACAGTCACTGGCCAATACACGCACACACTCGCACGCACACGGAGCGCGCTTCCCCACTGCCCCGCGGAGCACCAACCACCACGCGCTCGAGGGGAATCCGCCGCGTCCATGTCCTCCGCCGCCGCGCGCCGTGATGGAGCCGTGATGTGCGCGGCGAGCGCGCCCTCCGGACCGCCCCGATGCGCGTGAGCGGAGCGCGAGGCTCGGCGCGCGAAGCTGGCCGCGCGTTCCTGCAGCGCACCACCCTGCACGGCGTGCGCCACGTCTTCCTCTCCGCGTCCCCCCCGCGCCGCGCTGCCTGGCTGCTCGCCTTCGTCGCGGCTCTCGCGCTGCTCTTCACGTGGTCGTCGAACCGCGTGCGCTACCTGCTCTCGGCGCCCGTGTACACGCGGGCGCACGTGACGCACGCGCGGCGCCTCGCCTTCCCCGCCGTCACCATCTGCAACCGCAACCTCGTGCGCCCGCGCCGCATGACCAAACCGGATGTGTTCGGGGTGGGCGCGTGGCTCGGCTTGCTCGGCAGGAACGGACGGCTCACGGCGGCGGCGCGAGAGGTGCTCGCGCCCTCACCCACCGGCTCCAGCGCGGGCACCGTCGCCGGCGGGACGGGCACGAGCTACGACCCGCCGTGGCCGCCCGTCTCGCGCATGCTGGACTTCGAGCACTT
This sequence comes from Salminus brasiliensis, assembly GCF_030463535.1. NCBI lineage: Eukaryota > Metazoa > Chordata > Actinopteri > Characiformes > Bryconidae > Salminus > Salminus brasiliensis. The sequence continues at coordinate 3,057,295 of NC_132898.1, forward strand.
TCTGCCGCCGCCGCGCGACGCCCAGCCGAGCATGAAGCAGCTGCTGGACCGTCTCGGACACCAGCTGGAGGAGATGCTGCTGCAGTGCCGCTTCCAGGGCGAGCTGTGCGGCCCGCGCAACTTCAGCACCGTGAGTGGGGGTCCGGGTTTTTAACCCACCCGTTTTTACCACACTTTCCTCCATAAATCCCCGTATTCAGACACATCCCACCCGTATTCAGACACATCCCACCCGTATTCAGGCACATCCCACCCGTATTCAGACACATCCCACCCGTATTCACACACATCCCACCCGTATTCAGACACATCCCACCCGTATTCAGGCACATCCCACCCGTATTCAGACACATCCCACCCGTATTCAGACACATCCCACCCGTATTCAGACACATCCCACCCGTATTCAGACAAAAGCGCACCAGAGCTGAGCAGTGTTAGCCTACAGCTGCTGTCGAGTTTACTGCAGCCTTCCCATTCACACACACACACACACACACACACACACACAAATATCTGAATAATTAGAGCTGTCAAAATTAAAATAATAATATTGCATTGCATTTTTATCATAATAAACAATAGTATTATAATTAGAGTGTGGTTAATTGTTATTAATAAGATAATTGAGATTATTGTGCATCATTTTACCGTGATTATTGCATTTTTCTCCAGCCTAGTTCATCATGATTAATTGCTCTGTTTTGCTTAGGTGTTACAATTAATCGCATTATTTTATGTCATTTTATATGTATTTTATTTTATGTGATTAATATCATTCAACTAAAGATTTTGTGTCATTAGTCGCGATTAATTGCATTATTCAGTTCGTCAGTCCTGTGCAGTTAGTCGTGAGTAATTGCGTCCCATTATGTAGGTATTCTCAAATAACTGCATTATTTTGTGCAGTTAATCACTATTATTGCATGCTCTTTGATGTAATGTTTGATGAATCTCTTTATGATTAATTGCATTGTATTATGTAGGTAATAATCACAATTAATTGCATCTTATTTTTTTATGTAATTGTAAATAATTGCATTATTCATTAATCAAGATTAATTGCATTATTTGGTTGGTTAATCGTGATTAATTGCTCTGTTTTGTCTAGATACTATGATTATTTGCATTATTTTTTAAATTTTCAATATGATTCATAGTGTAATTTCTGTGCTGTTAACTATGATTGTGTTGAGTTTTGGGATTAATCATAATGAATAGTGTTATTCTTGTGCGATTAACTGTGATTAATTGCATTATTCGGTTAGTTAATCTTGATTAATTGCATTATATAATGTAGTTAGTCATGCATTATTGCACTGTATTGTGCAGTTAATCACAGTTAATTGCATGTGTTATGTTATGCAGTTGTGATTAATTGCAATATTTTAATTGTAATATTTGTCTGATTAATCGCAATGAATCGCAATTAATTTTTAAAAAGTGTTGTTTTTTATTTAAAAGTCATTGCTAACGCTACAGTAACACTACAGTAGGTGAGGGGACAAAATAGTCCGAGCATAGAGTGTAGTACAGTGCTAGTGCAGTGGAGACTCAGCGGTTAGAGCTCTGGGCTGTTGATGAGAGGGTCGTGGGTTCGATACCCAGGTTCGGCAAGCTGCCACTGTTGGGCCCTTGAGCAAAACCCTCCTTCACCCTCCTTGCTCCCTAGGCGCTGGAGTTGGCTGCCCACTGCTCTGGGTGTGTGTGTGTGCTCACTGCCCCTAGTTCACTAGTGTGTGTGTGTTCAACCCGCTAATAGGTGTCATTTAATTCTGTATTAGAACCTGAGGGCTGCAATCGCTGATAAATGGTTTATCTGAAGGTCTCCTTTCAGGATGGCAGGATTCCTATCCTGGCTTCGCAGCTGTCACACCTGAATCATATCATAAATGATACCATAACAAATATTTTCTGGTTCCCTGAAGAATCAGAAGAACCGTGTTTGTAGAGGAGATTCTTTTAAGCTTTAAAAGGTGTGAAGAGCGTTCACATACTTCACTGAGGTCTCCTTTAAGATCCACGGAAGACGAGCGTCCAGACTTTTTACTGTCCTGCACCGAAGTGGTGGAATGAACTTCCCCTGGGTGTCTGAACAGCAGAGTCCAACGCTCGCTGTCCTCAAACCCAGACTGAAGATCCTCCTCTTCTGAGAGTGCTCAGGCGAAGAGAAGAGTATTATGGTCTCCTTACTGACTTGTGTTTAGTAGAGTCTAAGATTAGAGGAGCTTTGAATTTTAGTCTATTTAAACTAGCTGAGGTTCTTCTTGAGTAAATAGTGAAGCACTTTAGTAAGTCGCTCTGGAGAAGAGCTTCTGCTAAATGCCGTAAAAATAAATGTAATGTAAATCTCATCAACAACCATGGTTCTTTAATGCAGGGGGTTCTCACTTGAGTGATACCATAGAAAACTACCTGAAGAAGCATGTTTGTAGAGGAGATTTGTGAGTGTGAAGAAGCTGAGCTGCAGCAGAGCGAAATCCTGGGGTGAAATTTTACTTTCTGGACCTGAATGTTCCATCTCTAGCCTCTGATTTGTAGTCTTTTCCGACCAGTTTTCCGAGGGATTTGTTCAATGAAAGCAGTCCCTGCTCCATGCATGATTTTCAGAAACCCTTACACACACACACACACACACACACAAACACTCCCTGTGTCTCGCAGAAGTGTACTAATTCTTCATTCTGTATAATTCAATTAGGCGATAATTCAGAAGTGCAGCGCCTTTGCAGCCGCGAAAACGAGATAAACGGCCTTCCGAAGCGATGGCGTCTCCGAGGGGCTTTATGGAAATGCTTTTATTTAAATTGCCTCTACCTTGTGCTCTATCAGTGCTGCGTGATCTGAAGCCGAGGCTCCAGTTGAGCTTGAGGGAAGCATCATAATTACTGCGTTTGAGTTGATTCATTTACATTTTCATATTGTTATTTTCTTCTTCTGTCAGCTTTCTTTTCCTCTCAGGACAGAACAGCCATACGAATCAGAGCTCCACTCCCAGCACTCCATCCAGCACTTACAGGATGAGTTGGAGAGTTGGGCATCAACTCTTTTTGGCTGAATACAATCAAATCCTCACAGCAATGCTCCTCCTCCTCCATCCAGTAGAAAGCCTTTACCCTGCACAGTAGAGGCAGTTACTCCAACCAAAGCAGGTTAAGCTCTTTTTAATACCCTTGATTTCAGAAGAAATAGTGAATGAGCAGGTGTCCCAATACTTTTGTCAATTTAGTGACTGACTGTAATACCTTCGGCTGGATGTTCCTACAGCAGAGGACAAGGCCTCTGAGTTCGTATTCATTTAACTATGTTCCTTATGGCCTCTAAATCCACTTTAGAAACTCTCAATGATGTAACCTCATAATAATTGCATGTAATCTCCTTGCTTAAATCATTAATGGGAGAGCGCCGCATCTTGTTTTTCTGTCCGAGTCACGCGGCATGTTTCCTTAATGCGCATCTTGCTATTTAGTGCCATTAGGCGGCTCATTTTTTCCTGTGCGCTGGCCTTGAGCCTGAAGTGGATGGTACATGGCGAGGCAGATGGCTTAAGAGAGGAGGAATACATTCATTTGCAAGTACATAATGTCTGTTCTCGGTTCCACGCGACCAGGAGCCTGTCGCTGGGCGGGTCTAGGTGGCCGGTGTGGCACGACTGTCCTGGCACGTGACAGTACAGTGATAGTAGAGCATCTGGTGGGAAGGATGGAGGGATAAGATGGATGGGAAAAGGCCTCAGAGGGGGTTCTTCCCACAGGCACGACATTGACCATGACAGCGACCAGGACCATGTCGCTAAGCAGATCTTGGTGGCTGGTGTGGCACGACTGTCCTGGCACGACTGTCCTGGCATGACTGTCCTGGCACGAGACAGTACAGTGATAGTAGAGCATCTGGTGGGAGTCCAGTGGGAGGGATGGAGGGATAAGATGGATGGGAAAAGGCCTCAGAGAGGGTTCTTCCCCACAGGCACGACATTGACCGTGACAGCGACCAGGAACCTGTCGCAGAGCGGATCTTGGTGGCTGGTGTGGCACAACTGTCCTGGCACGAGACAGTACAGCGATAGTAGAGCATCTAGTGGGAGTCCAGTGGAAGGGATGGAGGGATAAGATGGATGGGAAAAGGGTTTAGAGGGGGTTCTTCCCCACAGGCACGACATTGACCGATGAATAGGTCACCTTTTGCCCTGCACAGGGGTACCACCAAATTCCACGCATTTCCGTCCCGTTACATCATTGACTTCACCATCAGAAGTATCTCTGATTCCCAGCGTTCTACCTGTCAGCTAGGAGACTGCCATTGATTTCTTTGAGAGCAAACTGTCCACGAGCCCGCAGGGGTCCCTATGGACACCTTTGTGCCCACATCGATTCCCTCTGATCGGTTCCAGCCGGCCAATCTGAAAGAACACTGGGACCCTGGTGTGCTCTGGGCTCTGTCAGAAAGTCCATGCTGTTCAGGACGAAAGACCACAGGCTGTTTGAAGGGGAAGGAAAAAAGGGTAGTTAGGCTGTTAAGAAAGAGAGCAGAAAGTCTTCCTGGACCTTCCGAAGCTGAGCCCTGTCCAATTACATCAAGGACCAAGAAAGGAGTACCTTATAGATGAAACATGGGGGACTCTGAAAAGCAAGGGAGTTAAAAACGCTCCAATGAATGATTTAGGTGGTCGGCTCTCAGGAGCACGTCTCGCCTTCATGAGCAAGTTCGTCTCTTCTTTCTTTTTGCAAGACCTTTCTCTGAAACTTTTGTAATACAATATTCATCCATGCATTGTGACGGGTAGCACAACCCCCAAGCCCTTTTCCATGTCCAGCCCTTTCTGAAGACCTTTACCTTGCAGGAACTGTGCAAGAACCTCCCCGTGACTACAGAGTCACGCCTAGCTACTGCTCCACGGAAGGAGCAACAACCAGTCCCGTAGTTCGTCCAAGCCAGCCTCGGGCTAGCACAACGGCGCCTTGTGGCCGGGGATGATTTATTCATCTGGTAAGGAGTGGCTGTCAAAGCCCTGGATGAGTACAGATGGCTTTATCAATCAGAATGGAACCCTCCTCAGGTTCCTCGAGACGGTCGGCTGTATTTTCACACCCCAATCCCAGACGAAACATCTGCTAATCATGACGTATCGCTTGATAGGTGCAATACTGCTGCGGTAAGGTGCGTTGCCAAATTGCTCGCCGTATTGTGCTGCAAAATTGCTTGCTGAGATGACGCAGATGTGGCGCCCATTTAGGCGCGCTAGGACTCGCTTCAGAGGCGGCCTACAATACAAGGACTCGAAAGGCAGCAGGAGGAAAAATGCAGACCCGTTCTCTGTGCTTCACGAATGATGAAAATTCTCCCTTTTCCCAATTAGAGGGAATCTTTTTTTAATTGTGATTATTCCGACCTCTTTGTATCCCGTCGTCAGACTCCTGTCTTACATTTATGTTGGCCACAAAGCCACAGGCCTGGTTTGATCTATTTTAAGACTTTCGCTTTATTTCTAATCCTCATTTTTCAGACTGTGCCGGAAGAGATTGAAATTCTAATTTGAACCAATAGCTGATAATGCCTCTGACTTGAGGCGTGGTTCTGAGTGAGAGAGGTCTATTCTCCTCTGAGCACACTTCCTTCCTCTCTTTCTGTCTATTGCTTCCTTCCTGAGAGTAATTTTAAGGCATTCATCAGCACACAAAACACTTTAGAGGAAACATATTAAGGGAACATCCACTTTTTTAACTGCTTGTGCTCACACCTTTGAGTATCTGGGGTGCCTACCAACCCACAATTCTGCATGCCGTTCAGACTCGACTCAGCTCCCTCCTTCACAGGCTGCCTGATTGGACTTTTTTGGACTTCAAGGTTCACTTGTAAACAGAACCACAGAACCTCTTTCACTACATGTCGATGAATCCAACATCTCAACCTGCATTTACAATACAATCAGTCTTCGATGCCTCAAGGTCACCAGGAACCAGCCCTCATCTTCTCTTTTAGTTGAACCCATTGCCACAGCAACTCTTCAGCCCGCTTGCATTCACAAGCCATCGCATCAGTACTTCAGTACTTCAGTACTGAGTGTAAAGCCTGGCTTTAGGCAGCATGGTTATATTGTTTAATGTCCCTTAATGTCAAAGCCCTTCAAAAATCTCGAGGTCCCTGTTGTGTCTTTGTGGGGACATTTACGTTGTTTGTTGTTTGTGGAAGCAGAATTAATCAGGACAGTACTTTTTTTTTGTCGGACATTGTGGTCAGTCTCCTGTGCCTCGAGTTTTGAAAGGCAGCGTAGGTCAAAATTGTCTGGTCTCAGGGTGCGGCTTTTCGGGCTACTTTAAAAAAAAATGTACCGTGAAATGTACCGAAAAATCAGACAGCGGACAGAAGATGCAAAGAAGCTGCGTCATGATTGTATATCTATCCTGATTTGAGTTGCTGGAAACCTAAAGCCAGAAAGTCCCAGCGCACTACAGCTGGGAGAGAGAGAGAGAGAGAGAGGGAGAGAGAGAGACAGCGAGTTGTGAACTCAAGGTGAAGTAAACGATAGCTAACTAGTGCAGCTAGAACAGGCACAAATGTAACTATCCCTATACACGTACAGTGTCTCCAGGTTTGTGGATAGCTCCATGTTTAAGTAGTCTGTTGATGTGGACCTGCTGAAAGTTGTGTTGTGTAAGGGGGCTAGGTGTAGGCATTCTGGCATTCTGCCATCCTCTTTGGGCCATGCTCTCTACCTGCTCCGAGTAGGAACACAGTGCCACTCTCAGTCCACCCATGTTCAAGTTACATAACACTTTTCGCTTCTTAAATGTTTTATGGTTCAACCAAGATTCTTTGCAGGGTGGAGAGAGCCAATGCCTGATGAGCTGTGGATGTGACAGTGCCGTTTTTGTCTTCTAGAGTTTTTAAATGTAGCTGGCTTTAATTGTAACACTTTTAGAGAAACCAAAGGGTAGTCTATTACGCTCGAACTAACCCAAAGGAAGAAATACACTGCTTACAATGTCATATCGCATGTCTATTTCTGGCATTCTGAGCAATATCCTAAAAACGAGAGCTTGAAACAGGCACTGATGGCAGTTGTAACATTCATTTAGATCAGTTGGGTCAAAGTTTAGAGATCCCAGTATTTTCGTGTGGTTCATTTTAGATCATCCATAAAAAGCTTTCACCTGATGCCAAAGAAAGAGCCAAAAAAGCCTACTCTGCTTACAGTCTGACAAAACCTCTGACTGGACTCTTTTTCGTAGACGTCGTAGAATCCCAGAGCCTTATTCACTGCATGTCCAAGGACCCAACGTGATGAGAGCCCCCCATTGAAGAGCTCTACTCCAAGTCTCAACCTGCATTAACAATACAATCAGTCTTTGCCGCCCCAAGGTCACCAGAAGCCGGCCCCCCATCTCCGCTCTCAGTCGAACCCGTTGCCACAGCAACTCAGCCCGTTCGCATTCACCCTGGGCTTAGCAACAGCCCACCCTCTGTTTGCTACGTCTTGGAGACGACAGTGTCTCTCGAAGGCTGGGTGAGGCGCTAAGGATGTGCGATGGCGTGCACTGATTCACTCAGACGCTCCAGTCATTAAAGTATTAGCGCCGCGTTTTTACGGCCGCCACGGGAAGATGATCTTAAGTGGTGGCCCTGAGACAGAAAAACATACAGACTCTTAATACAGGCTGTTTTTTTCCAAGTTGTTGGAGGCTGTGGTGAGAGGATGCTCTCTTGTGGAAGTGTCCTCCCACTGGGTTCCCTGACCAAAAGTACTGAAGATGGACCATTGGAGGGACCACCCCAGCAGCCCCAACATTCGTACCTTAAAGAGTGCACTGTCCAAACAAGCTGTACCTTTCAGGGTGCAGTCTTTGATTCTGAGGGGGCTTCCCTCAGTACTTCCGTACCGTGACAAAAGTATTGGGACACCTTCTCATTTATCGTTTCTTCCGAAATCAGGGGTTTTAAAAAGAGTTTCTCCAGCTTTTGTTGGAGTAACTGTTGGTCTCTACTGTCCAGTGCAGAAAGCTTTCTACTAGACTTTGGTGACGCATTGCTGTAAGGATTTGATTGCATTCAGCAACAAGAGCATTAGTGAGGTCAGGTCACCTCATCCCCAACTCCACAACCCATCCCATCCACTCATCATTCCAAAAAACACAGTCCTTTCACTGCTCCACAGCTCAAAACCAGGGGGCTTTAAACCCCTCTACTAGCCCACTCTAAAGCCTGGCTTTAGGCAGCATGGTTATATTCTAGTGTCAGTACTACCTTTGGATCGAGAACTTGAATGTCCCTTCAAAGCCCTTCATAAACCTCGAGGTCCCTGTTGTGTCTTTGTGGGGACGTTTACGTTGTTTGTTGTTTGTGGAAGCAGAATTGATCAGGACGGTACTCTTTTTTTGTTCGGACATTGTGGTCAGTCTCCTGTGCCTCAAATGCTCGTATAAATGAACCGCATTCATTTGCATTATTTGAACAAGATAATATCTGGAACATTTGATGCACTTTAAAAATGTTCTGCACGATTCAAAACATCCATTAGTGTTTGGTTGACCTTGGTGATTCAGATTCCACCGACAGCGGCTGAACTTTCTCGCGGGGTCAGAGTATTTGTTTGTGTCTGAGGGAATGTGGTGGATTCAAGCTATTTGCCTTTTGGTGAGGGGTTGGTGGTTACAACCAGGGTTCCCTGACTCAAAGGGACTGGTCATGCCTTTTAGGAGGAACTTTGGGGTCATTTTGTTGGGCAGAATCCTGGGCGTGGCTTCTCTAAAGCGGTGGGTCAGTGCTGCTAATTATACCCTGCATGTTTTTAACCATGTACTGTATTATTAGGCATAACACACTACCTTGCTGTTTTTTTCCAAGTTGTTGGAGGCTGTGGTGAGAGGATGCTCTCTTGTGGAAGTGTCCTCCCACTGGGTTCCCTGACCAAAAGTAATGAAGATGTACCCTTGGAGGGACCACCCCAGCAGCCCCAGCATTCATACCATAAAGAGTGCACTTCAGGGTACAGTCTTTGACTCTGAGGGGGCTTCCCTCAGTACTTCAGTACTTTCAGACAGGGAACATAATTTAGTTATGGTACTGTGAAGTGGACAAAAGTATTGGGACACCTGCTCATTCATTGTTTCTTCCGAAATCAAGGGTATTAAAAAGAGTTTTCAGAAGTGTTTCTAAAAAAATAGAGACGCATGATGATGATTATACCCTGCATGTTTTAACCATGTACTGTATTATTAAGCATAACGCACTACCTTGCTGTTTAATGGCACCGTAGTTTTCTTCTCTTCTGAATGCAGCTCAAAAGCAGCCAGATGGACGTGTTGTGGTTGATATCGCCACCATTCAACAGTAACAGAGACAGAGGCTCAGAAGGTGCATTTCCTATCCAAGCACAATGTGGCATCAGTTTTGATATGATCTGTCAGCGAGTGTGTGGTGCCTGCAGTTGGTTCTGGCTTACTGCACATGCCTCCTGTTGCTCGGTCTGTGTTCGCACATTTGATCTCATTCGCCAGCTTCGCTGCCTGCCCATCCGTATTTCTCCAGCTCATACTCGACTGAACATCCGTCACATCTCAGCTTTTGAAGCCGCGTTTGAGGGTCTGCTATCTTTCAAACTCCTTCCCCATCAATCCAAGGAGCCGTGATATATGGGTAACGGGCCTTTTTGCGTCATCCCTGGCGGCCCGAGCTCAGCGGCTCAGTCAGATCACGTCGGGGAAATACAAAGCTCTGACCGACAGGGCATTTTTCTTTCAAATGGCCACCATTCTTCTGCCTGATTTGACTTGAAGTACCTTGGCTTTTCATTGTATAATTAAGGCGAGGCCGTATCGGAGCTTTCAAATTACCCAACTTTGGACAATTTAGCTTGGCAGCCTGGAGAGTGAACCTGGAGGCTTGGCGGAACTGCGAAGCGCTCATTCATCCAAGCCCTGTCATAATTGTCTGGGAGCAATTCTTATTATTCATGACTCTGTGGCGTGTGAATTACCATGACCAAAGAGGGGGTAACTTGAGCTTGACACAGTGGTATAAAAATGTAATTTGGCTCGAGAAGAAAAAGCTCTTAGGGCCATTTGAATTGCAATGAGAGCCAACAGGGAATCTGTGCTATTTCCCTGCTTTGTTTACTAACATGAGGTCAGTCTGGAGATTTCTGCAGGAACTGGATTAGTTAGTCCTGACAAAAAGGACAAAACCACGTAAAAAGGGAGGGTTTAGGAGGCTTTTTTTTTTTTTTAAAAGGCTTGTATATGTTCTTGTTATTAATGAATTAATTTCTTTCATTTTATTAATCTGCACAACAAATCGCCAATGGCAACACCTATACACCTACTCATTCATGTCCAGATGTCCCGTCCAATGAATGCATTTAAGGTGCACCCATGTGCAAATGCACACACACAGCTTGTCTACTGAAGTACTGCCGATAGAATAGGACTCTCTGGAGCAGATAATAAACATCATGACCCTATTGGCACCATGCTGCCTAATGCCAGGTGTGGGCTAGTAGAGGGGTATAAAGCCCCCCAGCTTTGAGGAGCTGTGGAGCAGTGGAAGAACTGTGTTCTCTGGAATGATGGATAGTGCTTCAGCCAATGCTCCTCCAAAATATAGCACCCTGTCCAGTATTTCTTGCTCCTGGGCTCCCCCTACAGTTGGGGAAGTGTAATGGTCCGAGGCAGCACAATAGTATTACGTTCTCCTGCCCATTTTTCTCCATGGTTACATACTGCATTTAGCAGCGTCCCGAGCCGGGACGTTTTAGGCGGCGCACTTTCTTTTATCATCGCCTGTCAAAGTGAAACACGACCAGTTGTATTAAACAGGGCTACCTTTCCTGCCACATGTTGCAGCCTTACCTCACACTTTCCACACGGGCTGCCTCCGTATGCCTCCACCCTTACGCTTCACAGGTGTCGCTGGATGGAAAAGCATGGTGTCGTTCTAAGACTCGCAGCTCATTAAAGCAAACAGGAAGGCTGTGTAATAAGTGCTGCTCATTAAGGTGGTGCAACTGTCTAAGCGTTGGTCTTAGTTCTTCACCTTTCTGCTTCAGATCTAGTCAGTGGTGGTGGATAAGAAGGGCTGAGGTCACTGTTAAAGGTATTAAGGGGTTATTTTAGGGGTTCTTTCATTTGAAACTATGGAGGAAGGTTCCTCAAAGGTTCCTCAAAGCACCTTAAGAGGTTCCTCCATAGTTTCAGATTGAACCTGAATCTCCAAAAGTACCACCAACTTTTAACAGTGTGGGGTGAGGAGTGGGCCGGTGTGTGAGGGTGTAGTATGAGAAGTTAAAAGTATGAGAAGATCCTTGAGGAACATTTGGAGGGTCTTCAAATTGAAACTGTGGAGGACTCTATTAATGGTGCTTTGAGGAACCTTCCTTCAAAAACCTTTCATTGAAGGCTCCTCCGAGCACTCAGCAGATTCCAGGTCAGTGAAGCTGCTATTTTAGGGGTAAAAATCTGACATAGTGTTGTTTTAATGCTTTAATGGAAGCAGCCTTGAGTTCCCTACATTTATACATAATGCACGGGTTGAACGATGGAATTCCTGCCCGTCTTCGACAGCGATTTGACGGTTCTTTGAGAATTTCGTTCTCCTTCAGAGCTCTGGAGACACATTTAATGTCACTGACCTCATGTCTTCCATTTCCTCTGGACCCTGATCTGATTATATGTGCATTAGTTCAATTCCAGTCACGTGAAGCCGTCTCTCCATTACGGCCCTTCGTGATTTATGAACGAGCCATTTCCAGCACGCTCATAAGTAATCGTCTCATTTCCCGTATACATTTATAAAGCTCACGCTGAAGCCAGAGAGAAGGAAATCGCGACCTGTAGACAGTCTCGAAGTGCATCGTTGTTGCAGAAATGCTAATTCTGATTTGGGTTTGTGTTCTGCCTGCAGAGTCAGTTTCCTGAGGGGGATGAAAAGAGACTGTGTTTTTGCTTGGTGTAATCTTACATCTCATTTTTCCCGTTTCTAAGCAACCTCATATCAAGGGGATGTTCCTCAGACTGTTCCTCGTCTTCTGTTTTCAAGTCAGTGTTATTTTTTTTGTTGTTTTTTTCAGGCTAGCATCTTCTGCAGTACTCTAGGGACAGAAAAAGAATTAAGAACCGTGTGCTGGAGATTAGAACAGGACATGAGCTCGGTTCTCTTTAATTCAGAAAAGCCTAGAGAGCTCCTCTTTCTCCTCTTGTCATTCTAGCGAGGACGGTTCCTGTCTTGGGAGTTGCTCTGAGCAACTTTGGGAGAATTAGCAGGAGTCGAATTAGCTCCATTTGTGCCTCTGCCAGTGGAGCGGCCTCCTTTCAGGAGATTGAAAGCCCACAGCATTTCCTCGGTTGTAAAACAGAAACATTATGTTTGACATTTGACGGCTGCTGAAAGCCCATTAGGATGTGACATCAGAGCTTTAGGCGCCGCACTTTCTTTTATCATCGCCTGTCAAAGTGAAACACGACCAGCTGTATTAAACAGGGCTACCTTTCCTGCCACATGTTGCAGCCTTACCTCACACTTTCCACACGGGCTGCCTCCGTATGCCTCCACCCTTACGCTTCACAGGTGTCGCTGGATGGAAAAGCATGGTGCCGTTCTAAGACTCGCAGCTCATTAAAGCAAACAGGAAGGCTGTGTAATAAGTGCTGCTCATTAAGGTGGTGCAACTGTCTAAGCGTTGGTCTTAGTTCTTCACCTTTCTGCTTCAGATCTAGTCAGTGGTGGTGGATAAGAAGGGCTGAGGTCACTGTTAAAAGTATTAAGGGGTTCTTTTAGGGGTTCTTTCATTTGAAACTATGGAGGAAGGTTCCTCAAAGGTTCCTCAAAGCACCTTAAGAGGATCCTCCATAGTTTCAGATTGAACCTGAATCTCCAAAAGTACCACCAACTTTTAACAGTGTGGGGTGGGGAGTGGGGCAGTGTGTGAGGGTGTAGTATGAGAAGTTAAAAGTATGAGAAGATCCTTGAGGAACATTTGGAGGGTCTTTAAATTGAAACTGTGGAGGACTCTACTAATGGTGCTTTGAGGAACCTTCCTTCAAAAACCTTTAATTGAAGGCTCCTCAAAGCATCTTAAGAGGTTCCTCCACAGTTTCAGATCGAACCTGAATCTCCAAAAGTACCACCAACTTTTAACAGTGTGGGGTGAGGAGTGGGCCGGTGTGTGAGGGTGTAGTATACTGTTAAAAGTATGGGAAGATCCTTGAGGAACATTTGGAGGGTCTTCAAATGAATCCAGGTTCAGGTTCAGGTGGTTGGTTGTGAAATAATAATCCAGCAGTGTATCAGCTAACAGTATCAGCTCTCAGCTCCGTTCTTCTTCTGCTCCCTCCTCAGATCTTCACTCGGTACGGAAAATGCTACACCTTCAACTCGGGTCAGGATGGGCGGCCACTCCTGGTGACCATGAAAGGAGGCATGGGCAACGGCCTGGAGCTGATGTTGGATATTCAACAAGATGAGTACCTGCCAGTGTGGGGAGAAACAGGTAAAACACACACACACACACACACTCACTCACTCACTCATACACACCCACAGCTCATTAAGCTCTATTAGCTCACTTGGTAATCATGGTCTAATGATGCAATTAAAGCCCAATAACAGATGCAGGAGAGCGAGGACTGATAAAGCCGGAGAAAGTGGATGATAATTGTTGCTATGTGAGGGTGACTGGTGTGAACTGAGGAGGAAGGTAAAGGTAAAATAAGTAAAACACACTTGATCAGATCTGCAGTTTTGCTGAAACAGGCTGGACGGTTCCTCAGGTGACTTTTAAGACATGTAAAAAAAAAAGTAGCGGAATAGTTGCACAGCGTACGTGTTTCCCATCGCAGCCAGTTCCTTGGTGGTCACTGCAATGAAGCTGCCTTTGCTTAGTGGTTGCTGTGGTGTACTGTGAGGTTGCTATGTGGTTGCTAGATAGTTACTATGTGTTTTTATATGATTGATGTTTTTGTTGGTTGCTAGTTGGATGCCAAAAAGTTACCATGTGGTTGCTAGGGTGTTGCTTGTTAGTTAATATGGTAGCCCAGGTATTTGCTATGTGGTTGCTAGATAGTTACTATGTGTTTTTATATGATTGATTTTTTGGTGGTTGCTAGTTGGATGCTATGGTGTTGCTAGTTGGTTGCCAAAAAGTTACCATGTGGTTGCTAAGGTGTTGCTTGGCAGTTACTATGGTAGCCCAGGCATTTGCTATGTGGTTGCTAGATAGTTACTATGTGTTTTTATATGATTGATTTTTTGGTGGTTGCTAGTTGGATGCTATGGTGTTGCTAGTTGGTTGCCAAAAAGTTACCATGTGGTTGCTAGGGTGTTGCTTGGCAGTTACTATGGTATCCCAGGCATTTGCTATGTGGTTGCTAGATAGTTACTATGTGTTTTTGCATGATGTTGATGGGTGGTTGTTATGATATCCCAGGTGGTGTGCACTGATGTTTTTGGTGGCTGCTAGTTGGTTGCCAAAAAGTTACTTTGTGGTTGCTAGGGTGTTGCTTGGCAGTTGCTATGGTATCCCAGGCAGTTGTTATGGGGTTGCTCGGGAGATGCTAGGTGGTTGTTATGGTGTTGCTAAGTGGTTGCTAGGAGAGTGCTACAGAGTTGCTAATGTATATCAGGTGGTTGCTTTGGGATTAATAGGTAGTTACTTGGTACTTTCTGTAGAGTTGCTAGATGGTTGCTATGTTAATCTAGGGGGTTGATACAGTGTTGCTAAGTGTTTGCTATAAAGTTGCTTAATGGTTGCTGGGGTGTTTGTAGGCAATTGCTATGGTATTCCATGTAGTTGCTAGGTGATTACTATATATATATATATATATATATATATATATATATATATATACATACATATCCTGTTGAACAGGATCTTTACACTCATGTCTCATATACAGAGTGGTTCCTTAAAGAACCTTGAAAAAGTTTTTTAAGGCAGTGTTTCTCAAACTGGTCCTCAGAGACCCCTGGATGGTCCAGATGTTTGCTCAGACCCACACAAGTAGAACACACAGGGCGAGAGCAAGACTGTAGACTATCCGGGGGCCCCTAAAGAACATTTGGAGAACCTCTGCTTTGGGAAAACAGAAGTGTGTTTGCATGTTTTCCTGCTTACCGTCTGCAGTTTAATACTGTTCTAAAATTCATGAAATGCCTCCAAAACGAAACCCCCTCAGATGTTCTAATATTGGGCCTCAGTGAGTTCCCGCTGTTCTGTGTGCTTTGATTACTTGTAAACAGTTTTGGACGCACATGATGTTTGCCCAGATCTAATACTGAATTCCGTTCAACTGCAGAGAAACAGAATTTAATATTAAAAGATGGAAGCCAGACAGGTCTTTCCATTCTCCCCCCGCCTTCTGTGAAGACTACAGTAATGACTCTAATGTGAGTATAAGTGGCTTCATCTGAATGCAGCGTCTATCTTTCGCACTGCGTTAAGGTCAGGGTGATGGGTGGAGAGAACGGGGTGATGTCGTTGCCCTTTTCAGTTGAGAGCAACTTCACACATCAGTCATTCCTCAGCCTCCTCTGGAGACGGGGAACTCTCCTCGTATGCAGACGGTGTAGATAGGTCAGCTGCTGTTCCGCTGAGGAAGGAATGTGCTGCCTTGTGCAAGCAAAGAGCACACACCGGAAAAAGTAGTGGCTCGGGTTTACCTGATTCGAATGTTTCTCTCATCTTGTTATGAATAAAAAATGTCAGCCAGCTCTGCTCTGCACGGCTCAGTTCAGAACAAGACCCCGGAAAGCCACAGTAGATCACACACAGCTTTAAGTTTGCACTGAGAAAGAAAGGATGATGGTCCGTTACCTCCTACTAATGCTACTGCACTTCAAATAAGGTAAAGCCACGTCAACCTAAACTGAGATAGTAACTGATTCCACAGCATTTTCTGAATTAATTTTAGCTTAGTTTAGTCTAAAGTTCGCTTAGCTCACATTCTTCACTTCTACATCTCAGTTTGGTCAACAATCCATATTGAGTTGAGCCTCAAAAACATCAGTAAATGAGCTGCAGCTGAAACTCATTAAATATTGTGTGTGATGTTTAGTCTGTGTCCCCTCCCCCTCATGTTGTTTACTGTTTATTCTCATCTGTATCTTAAGAAACAGCTATTCGGTACCCCATATTCCAGCACCACGGACAGCACCGGCACATTCAGTTAGTGCATAGTGATGTACATGGCACTAAATATGTCACTGAATATTGTACTAAATATAATACTAAATAAAGTGCTAAATAAGGTACTGTAGAGAGCAGCCATGCATCAATACCACATTCAGAACCATATTCAGTACCAGATCTGGTACCATGGACTGCATCGATGCAAACTGAATGCATGCTGAGCACCATATTCAGAACTCTTCAGTGTCATATTCTGTACAATACTGAGTATTATGTTCAGTAGCATATCTGGTACTATATTCAGGGCCATGTCGAGCACAGTAGAAGCACCTTATGTGTATTCAGCAACATGTTCAGGACACTTTATCATATTCAGCACCACGGACAGCACCCATACATTATAAGTACCATAATAAGTACTTCAGTACTCAGTACTTATATACGACATGCTATATTCAGGACTTAGGCCAGTACTGGTAAGTTCAGTACCATTTTGCTGTGTTCAGTGGTATATTCAGTCCTACATGCGGCTCTGGTTTTCAGCACCATGGACAGCTCACTGCAGCAAATCACTGGCAGTTCTACAAAAAGGGGGTTCTTGAAATGCAGGGCTCTAAGCCGAGCAGTTTTCAGGTTGTCTATATAACCTGTCACCTTGTTCCTCCCACGGCCATCTCTGAGGTCTCTTTTCAATTACAAGGATGGAAGAGAGTTCAGGCTTAGCTACGCTGTGCCTGTCGAGCGGAAAGGGAACAAACAGACGTAAAGACACTCCTTGTGTCCAAATCGGGGATGTATCGTCTCAAGTGTAATTAACTCGCGGAGCCTCTGGTCCTCTGGCTGTATGTGTGGATGTGTGTAAGCTGATGAACATGTGTGTATGCGAGCAAACTGACAAATCAAAGCACTGAATTAACTCGAATCAAACCTGCAACACAAACTGGGGTAATATTAAGGCCTGGTCTAGATTTGGTACCATGGACAGTGCATGAGCATGTTCAAGTCCATATTCAGTACCATTTCTAATAACATGGTTATTGCCATGGACAGCACTAGTGCAAATGTAGTACTTTGGAATGGGGTGCTGAATATGCATGGGTGCTGTCCGGGGTGCTGAATGCAGCACTGTATATATTATCTGTGATGTAGTGATGGATATGCACATATCGTAGATATAGTACTGTGTAATGTACTGGATATGATACTAATTATACTATATATTATATTATTAATTATACTATACTAATTATACATGGGTTACTAAATGTGGACCAGCATGGTCCTCTGTTCTGAATATGTACTTGTCTATAAACTTTCCTGCAGCAAATTAAATGAGATTACCGCCATGGCAGACATTGGAACTGCCCAAGGTTCAGCACACAGTTCAGCTGTTGACTGCTCTATTGAAGAGGTTGTCTGCGGTGATAAGACTCTCATAAACTATTTGTTCAGTCTGTCACACTGTGCTGTATCTACAGCGCAGTGAGTCCCACCTGTTAATGTACATAAACAAAGAGTACACCTGTGAGCTCCCGCTGCCAGCTGTATTGATTTCTCCTTTATCTGCTTTGCTGTTTATTTATGATGTGTTCATCGCTGCAGTGGCGCTACATCAACGTCAGATGATCACAATAAAAGGAGACTAGGTGATGAGGCAGGCTAGAGAGCCCTCTGTCTTTTTTGCAGCCGATAACACTGCAGGTCGACTCTCAGTGTAAATATATGGTGGGGTTTGATAATGGCTAAAGAGGTTGGCAGCATTTCAGCAGAGCAATATGGTAAATATGATTTAATCAAGGACAGCGTGAGACTAATGTTCAGCACATCGTTATATCACTGCCGTTCGTACGACTTTGGGCAAATTTTTCAGAACGACGGCTCATGATCTTATCTGGTAACGATGCCTGCATAATTTAATCAGACTGTCGAAATGGAGAGCTTCTATAAAACTGAGCTGGCATGTTTTAAGCTGGGTGAAGATTAATTCTACCACATCATACTACATCAATAAACTCAAATACACGTGAAGTCAGTAGTCAGTCAGAGTGTATACCTGTATTTAACTCTATATAACATTAGAATAAACCCAAATAAACAAAGTCAGTGGTCAGTGAGAGTGTCTACCTGTAATTAACTCTATATAATATTAGAATAAACCCAAATAAACATAAAGTCAGTGGTCAGTAACAGTGTCTACCTGTAATTAACTCTATATAACATTAGAATAAACCCAAATAAACACAAAGTCAGTGGTCAGTGACAGTGTCTACCTGTAATTAACTCTATATAACATTAGAATAAACCCAAATAAACATAAAGTCAGTGGTCAGTGAGTGTGTCTACCTGTAATTAACTCTATATAACATTATAATAAACCCAAATAAACATAAAGTCAGTGGTTAGTGAGAGTGTCTACCTGTAATTAACTGTTGGATTTCTTCACTTCCATCATCAGCTCACCTGATCTACATAAACATATATTATATAATATGTATAAGAACACATTGTCAGTATGTTTTTAATAAATGACTCATTGACGTAGACAACGCCACCACATTTTCTAGGGGGAATCAGCGTGTCGGTTTTGTGCCTGGATTGTGATGTATTGTCTATGATCTTCTCCTGCAGATGAGACCTCGTTCGAGGCGGGCATCAAAGTGCAGATCCACACTCAGGACGAGCCTCCGTTTATTGATCAGCTGGGCTTCGGGGTGGCGCCGGGCTTTCAGACCTTCGTGTCCTGCCAGGAGCAGAGGGTAAGCTGTGGCCCATTATGTGACAGCCGCTGAATCAGACTCTGCAGATGAGCAGCTTTTGTTTCATCAGAAATGATGTTGTATGGTTTCTTCCAGTGATCACAAAAACAGTGCTGGGTCATACCATACCTGCTGCTATCCCAGACGTGGCCCTAATACACTTAATACACTTTAATTACACAAAGAACACTTTCTAAAATACTGCTGAGGGCTTTTAGAAACCTTAGTGCAAACGCTGTCTGTCTTCTTCATAGCTGTTTAGGGTTGGTCTGCATTGTCGACACGCTCGGCTTCTGGGAGGAAACAGGTGAATAATATGTATTAGAAATCCAGTCACTGCTTCAGGGAAGGTTCGGTTGTGGATGCTGTCTGAGGTGGAGACTCGGTAATTGAGTGTCAGTCCCAGTGATGCCGTGTGTTAATGAACTGAGAATGCAGCGGATCTGGATCTGAATAGAGAGCTTATACTTTATACTAGCTTTTGATATACTATTTTTTTGGTCACCTCCATTCCAGCAAGTATACAGCACGGTCACAGCTCTGTAGATCCTTCATCCTGAGGAAGAGGGACAGAGATGGGAAAGAGCGAGGAATAGAGAGCAAGAGAGAAAGAATGACAGAGAGAGAGAAAAGGGAGAGGTGGGAGAGAGAAAGAGAGAGGTGGGATAGAGACAGGCATAGAGAGCAAGAGAAAGAGAATAATGGGGAGAGAGAGAGGGACAGAAAAAGAGAGAAAGGATGAGAGAGAGATGGGAGGACAAAGTGATATAAACAAGTGAGTGATATAAACAAAGAACATATATATATATATATATATATATATATATATACATTTATAGAGAGAGAGAGAGAGGGTAAGGGGAGGAGTGAGAGGGATATATATAGAGAGAGAGATGTACTGAGGTTGATATTCTGCCGTCAGCTCCTCGCTCCTGTAATTGGCGAGCAGTGAAATCCGGACTTGCAGTGAATTGATTTCTTTAATGTGCTGCTCATTTAACTGCCCTGTTGCTCACGGATCAGCAGTTAGCTCCCCAATCTCATCACCCACCCCGGCCAGGTTACCGCCCCACCCCCCAGCCGGCTTCCTTCTCTATGCACTCTTTTTTCCTCATGTCCTCTCAGTTCCCAGCCTGCCGGGTGTATCATATTCTGGAATAATTCCCACCCCAGGGTCACAATATATACAAATTCATACATGAAGTTTTCATAGTCAACGTTCTGGATGTGGAGAATAAGGACAGCGTGAAGACATGAGCCACTTTGACGAGGGTCAGATCGTCATGTCCAATCGACTAGGCCGAAGTGTCTTATAAGGCCTTGCTCCAGATCACCTACCAGCCTGAAGAGGGACAGACCACCAACCCAAGGCACGCGAGTCTGACAAAGGCTATCCTATCTGGCCGCATAACCACAGACCAGTCAGAGTGCCCATGCTAACGCCTGTCCACCTTTTGATAAGTGCCTACAATTGTCACATGAACTTAAGAACTGGACCTTGGAGTGTCTTGGAAAGAAAAACAGGACTCATTGATCCAAGACACCGTCTGCATGTACTTTGTTTACCTGCGGGCGAGAGGCTCTAGAGCGAGGTCAGATCTTGTAGAGGGAGCTGGTTTTGTAGCACGCTGAGAAGCGACAGCAGATTAGACAGGCGGTCATAATGTTTTGGCTATGTTTATATAATGTCTGCACTTGTGTGCCTATTCCAGCTGTGCAAACTCTCCACGTACAGTGTGTGTTTATGGTCTCTGATGGGTGGCTGCGTTTCCCCTCATGTCACCACTGTGTTTAGCATTCTGACAGTGGATTGGCAGCAGGCCTTGGGGGGGGGGTGTGTGTTTGTGTGTGTGTGTGTGTGTGTGTGTGTGTGTGTGTGTGTTTGGCAGCCTGCAGCAGAAGCAGCTTAAAGTGATTTAATCCCCCCCACCCATCCCTCCTGCACCCTCCCCAGTTCCAGCTGCTTTTAGCTGGGGCTGTATTTGTGTTCAGCGATGCTAATGCTAATGCTCTGCATTCCTGTGAGGTTCACACCTGAGGAACTGCAGCAGCAGTTTCCACTTCTTTAGTTCATTCTGTGACACACTCTCACACACACACTCACACAGTCATCGTCCACTTTATTGGAAACCCCCACCTTGTACTTTTCCACTTAGTGACTACCATATGAGGTCCACCTACCTTGTAGGTCCACTGTATACAACAGGGGGACAATTACCCATCTGCTGACATACACAATTTATCAGCTATCCTGTACCCCATTCATTATTGGTCAGTTTCTGACCACAGGACCGCTGCTGGACAGATATTATGAATTTGGATGGTGGACCTATAAGGTAGGTGTTTCTGATAAAGTGACCGGCGCTTGTAGATGCAGCATTGACAGACTTGTAGGGGCATTTGAGAAGGTGTTTGATTTAAATGGACAGTGTCTTCACTGGGCTGAGAAAGAGGTGCAAGGATTTTTTTTGACACCCCCCTTACAGTTCCCCGACCTACGCGGCAATGAATATCTGTGGATAGCAAGACAGTCCAAGAATTATATAGATAGATAGATAGATAGATAGATAGATAGACAGATAGACAGACATATAGATGGATAGATCAACAGACAGAGAGACAGACAGACATGTACACAGACAGACAGACAGACAGATACATAGATAGATAGATAGATAGATAGACAGACAGACAGAGACATATAGATGGATAGATCGACAGACAGAGAGACAGACAGACATGTACACAGACAGACAGACAGACAGACAGACAGACAGACAGATAGACAGACAGACAGACAGACAGACAGACAGACAGACAGATAGATAGATAGATAGATAGATGGATAGATAGACATATAGATGGATAGATCAACAGACAGAGACAGACAGACGTACACAGACAGACAGACAGACAGACAGACAGATAGATAGATAGATAGATAGATAGATAGACAGACAGACAGAGACATATAGATGGATAGATCGACAGACAGAGAGACAGACAGACATGTACACAGACAGACAGACAGACAGATAGAAAGATAGATAGATAGATACATAGATAGACAGACAGACAGGCAGAGACATATAGATGGATAGATAGATAGATAGATAGATAGATAGATAGACAGATAGATAGACAGACAGACAGACAGACAGATAAAGAAGGCTAATAACAAAGTATGCAGAGAAACTGATAAATTACAGTCAGGAATTCTAGAACTACAGAGTGCTCCTGTATAGGAAGTAGAGCTGAAACAAGGAGGTGGTCTTAATGTTATGGCTGATTGGTACATATCTGTAGGAATGGTGCATAAACAGTGTTTAAATACTGCATAAATACTGAAATGATATCAAGATGATTTGATGTTCTGTGAAATGGGTTATTTATTATGTAGGGGCTGAATGGTTGTCCACAGTCAGCCTCGCACCATGCCATTCTCTGTCTTACCAACTGCCTCCACCGAACTGTGAGCTGTGTTTATTTCTCCTTGGGCTCTGAAACCTCTGAGTCGGAACAGGAAGAGATTGCAGGAGTAGGGTAATTAGGTTGGGGCATAAACAGTCATGAAATGAGAGCTGATGGATGAGCTGCCAGAGTTGATCCCTCTGCATGTTAATGCTCCTTACTGTGCTCTCCGCATGGTTAATACATGTATATGTGTGTATGTGTGTGTGTGTGTGTGTGTCCGCATAGCTGACGTACCTGCCTCCCCCGTGGGGTGACTGTCGAGATGCTCCAATGGACTCCGATTTCTTCAGCACATACAGCATCACGGCCTGCCGCATCGACTGTGAGACGCGCTACCTGGTGGAGAACTGCAACTGCCGCATGGTCCACATGCCTGGTGAGAACTGACCGAACACTCGCCCACTCAGTCATACACACACTGCAGCTCCACTCGTAGTAACCCCATACACACTGACCACACACTCCCTGCGTCGTTGTCACCCACTTCACGTCTTTGAGTCTCAATTGACCTTTCTGTGCTCCGGCCACAAGTTCATTTTTTGGAGCTAATTCACCAGATTGAACCGCTGGTGAAAAATCTCATTCCGTGTGATGAGGAAGTGTAGCGGAAAACTCAGATTTGCTAAAATATGTGCATTTAGAGTGTGCTATTAATTTTAAATTTGATTGATTTTGTAGGAGTTTGAAAAGGTTACACTGTTGTTTGCGTAATTGACGTGGGTGGTTGAACAGGGTGGTACATTTTGCTGTTGCCATGTTTAATTAGCTGCAACAACACCGTCCAGCTTTGCAGCGTATCAGTCTTGCAACAGTTGCTGTAAAACAGCAGGGCATTTGTGGAACCCTTCTGCTTCATCACACACAGCGTTCAGTTCGCATCAGTCAGTGTGTGGTTGCACCTCAGCTGCTGCTGGATGCACTAGGACTGATAGTGTGTGTCCTGAGGAAGAATTGTTAAGAACTGCTGTACCCATACCCATAGCCTGTGTGACAGGAGGTCACGTGTGAAACCTAAACCCTATGTAACATGAGGTCAGATGTTGAAGATTGTACTCAAAGTGATGTGAGGTCACATGTGAAACCTGTAGCCTGGGTAATATGGTGTCAAACCTGTAGCCTGTTAGACTTGAGTCACAAACCCATAGCTTTTTATGAGTTTCAAACCCATAGCTTTTTATGAGTTTCAAACCCATAGCTTTTGTAACTTGCAAGACCTGACCTGAGAAGATTTATTGCGAAAGCTTATGTAGTGTGAGGTCACGTGGGAAACCTGTAGTCTATGTAATGTGAAGTCACGTGTGAAACCTGTAGTCTATGTTATGTGAAGTCACGTGTGAAAACTGTAGTCTATGTTATGTGAGGGCACATGGGAAAACTGTAGCCTATGTAATGTGAGGTCACATTTGAAAACTACCCTCTGTCATATGAGGTCACGTGTGAAAACTGTAGTCTATGTTATGTGAGGTCATGTGTGAAACCTGTAGTCTATGTTTTGTGAGGGCACATGGGAAAACTGTAGCCTATGTAATGTGAGGTCACATTTGAAAACTACCCTCTGTCATATGAGGTCATGTGGGAAACCTGTAGTCTATGTAATGTGAAGTCACGTGTGAAAACTGTAGTCTATGTAATGTGAGGTCACGTGTGAAAACTGTAGTCTATGTAATGTGAGGTCACGTGTGAAAACTGTAGTCTATGTTTTGTGAGGTCACGTGTGAAACCTGTAGTCTAGGTTATGTGAGGTCACATGGGAAAACTGTAGTCTATGTCATATGAGGTCACGTGTGAAACCTGTAGTCTAGGTTATGTGAGGTCACATGGGAAAACTGTAGTCTATGTCAAATGAGGTCACGTCTGAAAACTGTAGTCTATGTAATGTGAGGTCACGTGTGAAACCTGTAGTCTATGTAATGTGAAGTCACGTGTGAACACTAGTCTATGTAATGTGAAGTCACATTTGAAAACTACCCTCTGTCATATGAGGTCATGTGTGAAAACTGTAGCCTATGTAATGTGAAGTCACGTGTGAAAACTGTAGTCTATGTAATGTGAGGTCACGTGTGAAACCTGTAGTCTATGTTATGTGAGGTCACGTGTGAAACCTGTAGTCTATGTAATGTGAAGTCACGTGTGAACACTAGTCTATGTAATGTGAAGTCACATTTGAAAACTACCCTCTGTCATATGAGGTCATGTGTGAAAACTGTAGCCTATGTAATGTGAAGTCACGTGTGAAAACTGTAGTCTATGTAATGTGAGGTCACGTGTGAAACCTGTAGTCTATGTTATGTGAGGTCACGTGTGAAACCTGTAGTCTATGTAATGTGAAGTCACGTGTGAAAACTGTAGTCTATGTTATGTGAGGTCACGTGTGAAACCTGTAGTCTATGTTATGTGAGGTCACATGGGAAAACTGTAGTCTATGTTATGTGAAGTCGCGTGTGAACACTAGTCTATGTAATGTGAGGTAACATTTGAAAACTACCCTCTGTCATATGAGGTCACGTGTGAAACCTGTAGCCTATGTAATGTGAGGTCAAGTGTGAACACTAGTCTATGTAATGTGAGGTCACGTGTGAAAACTGTAGTCTATGTAATGTGAGGTCACATTTGAAAACTACCCTCTGTCATATGAGGTCACGTGTGAAACCTGTAGCCTATGTAATGTGAGGTCACGTGTGAAAACTGTAGCCTATGTAATGTAAAATCGCGTGTGAACACTAGTCTATGTAATGTGAGGTCACGTGTGAAAACTGTAGCCTATGTAATGTGAAGTTGCGTGTGAACACTAGTCTATGTAATGTGAGGTCACATTTGAAAACTACCCTCTGTCATATGAGGTCATGTGGGAAACCTGCAGCCTGTGTAACTTGAGGTTATGTGTAAAAGCCTTAGCCCATGTAATGTGAGGTCACGTGTGAACACTAGTCTATGTAATGTGTCTATGTGAGGTCACATACATAACCCATAGCCCATACGGCATGACGTCACGTATAAAACCCCTAGTCTACGTGATGTGAGGTCACGTGTGACACCTGAAGCTTATGTGCCGTGGTCACGTGCGAATCTTGGCTTTCAGACGTTCTAATCAAATTGAAGCAGTTGTTTTGTTTGGCTCGGACCCCATGCGTTCACATGCTCAGTACAAACTGACTACACACCTGCTCATTTACCATCAATCAATACCATCAGGTCAATTCCAGCTGTGCGGACTCCTGAAGTGACATCTGGACCTGCTGTGATTTCCTGCTGGAACTGAGTGGAGCGAATCTGATTTGTTTCCAGCCAGCAGTACGGGGCGGTGAAGGGCTCGGGCCGACAAGGGGAAACGGAATCTACCTCCACTTTAGCGCTGCTGTGTGTTTGTAGCACAGATTTTCTGCTCTAACTGGCAAAGCTATTAGCAGAAACGTTGGCTTGAGGCGGAATTGGCTACATTCTGCCAGAGTGGATGTGATTAGTCATTTCTGAGGTACAGTATGTCATTTGCATTCAGGCAGGGAAGGCAGGAGATGAGACTTGCAGTCAGATGAATAATTCTCCTCCGTAGGAACGCTGCCCACATGTGGAGATACATGGCTCATGTACAGACCATGCACAGTAGATGTTGCTTCAAACACTACATGTCCAAATAATTGTGGACAGGGCACCTTTTCTAATTAATGCATTCAGCTACTTTGTTACGTTGCACCCAATGCTGACGCAAATGTGCAAATGCACACACAAAGCTTGTCTAGACCCTGTAGAGAAGTACTGCCAATAGAATAGGAGCAGATAAACATGAGTCTATAAGCACCATGTCTCCTAATGCCAGGCGTGGGTTAGTAGAGGGGTATAAAGCCCCACCTCAGCATTGAGATGTGGAGCAGTGGAACTACCGTGTTCTCTGGAATGACGGTTGGTGCTCCATCCAATACTTTTGGGACGAGTCGTGGATAAGGTGGACATCCTGACTCCAGCGCTCCTCCAAAACCTAGCAGAAAGCCTCCTTCCCTGGACGGTAGAGCCAGTTACTCCAACAAGAGCAAAAGCAGGTGTCCCAATACTTTTGTCTACGGTTGAAAAATAAGCCTTGATGGCCGAGCAGTGAGGAGTCTTCAGCAACTTCATCCATGAAATGAACAAGACTTTTATATTCCACTAAAACAGCTGAATGCACCAAGCTGTAGTTAAACCAGCAGTCTGGAGGAGCCAAATGATGGAATGACGGCATCCGGCTGCATGGATTTATAGGACGATGACCCCTATTGTATAACCTCGGGCTTTCTGGCTTTGTTCTGGCTCTATCCAGGCTTCTTCTTTAATTGACAGGTATACAATCTCTCTAAGGTCGCCATGCCCAACGCTAAGCCTTAGCTAGAGGCCCCGTTTAAGACCCTCAGCATTGGTCAGTGCAGTGATGTCCTCTGCAATGATGGAGCTCCATCCAATACCTTTGAGATAAATTAGAATGGCTCAATGCAGTCAAATTCCCTTCACAGCAATGTTCCAACATAGAGTAAAGCCTTCCAAGAGTGTGACTCAAGGGTCGAATCCCAGGTCAGGCTGCCTGCCATTAGCAGCCAGAGCCTGGGAGAGCACAACTGGCCTTGCTTTTTCAGGGGTGGGTAGACGGCTCCCTAGGCGATGCACCCAGGAGACGTTTGGTCCACCACCTCAGCTCAGATGTTGTCTTCCATACATCCTGAGTCGTACTGACCATTGCCTTCAGGCACGGAAGGGCTGGTCCATTCTTGGCTTTGTAGGCCATCGTCAGGGAACACGGTGGAGAAGGTGCATGGCTGAACTGGGGAAGAGTTTTGCTGGACCCTGGATGAGCTGAAGGTCCGTGAAGTAGTTAAGTCTGCTGATGATGAGGAACCAAACAAGGGTTGATTTCTCCAGATGTTCTCCTGCATGGCTTTGTGCTTGTGCAGATGGAGGGACCAAGGAGATCTCAAAGGAGATGGAATTTTATTTTTGGTTGTATTGGAAGGTTTTGTAAGCCTTCTTTGTCTTTGAGGAGCCTTTTGCAAACCTTCTGAGATGTTGCCTGCTGAGTAATCCGAAGGCTGAGCCTCTTTTTAATGAAGCAGAATCTTCTGCAGCCGTAGTCATACGTGAGCGATGGCTTAAACGTTCTGAGCTGCGTTTTAAGTGCCGTTGGGAGTCTGAGCGCTGAGCTTCAGGCTCCTGGACGCTCTGTGCTCCCACTGATGATTTCTCGAGACCCTGCTCATTAGCCGGAGGTGTGAGTGGCAAAACGTAATGAGCAATAATGGCAGACGGTAATTCGCAGTGGTTTGGATGCTCTTGCGTCTCTCTCTCAGTACAGGGTCTGGAACAGGCAGAGGAAATCCAGTCTGGAATTAATGAAATCAATTAAACGATGAGATCAGATCTGGAGGAGAAGTGGCAGTCTGATAAGGACGGGGTGATTGACAGTGACACGCTTTAATTAAAGCAGCAGCAGCAGCTGCTTCGCTCTCTAACCACCGCTGCTCTCTAAAGCCAGAACATCATGTTCTCTTTGTTCTCCTCTGCCTTTCATTCCCTCTCTCTCCCTGCAGCTCCTCTCCGCTCTGCTCTCTGACTTCTGTTGTTCGGAGATTCTGATTGGCTCTTATTTTTCAGGCCTGATCTTGTTTGTTTTTCTGTTTTGCTGATAGTGTCTCTCACTCGTATTTTCTCTCTCTCTCACTTTAGTTCTCATTTTCTCGATCCCTTTCTCTCTCTTTCTCTCTCTTTCTTTCTCTCTCTCTCTCTTTTTCTCGATCCCTTTCTGTCTCTCTCTCTCTCTCTCTTTAGTTCTTGTTTTCTCGATCACTCTCTCTCTCTCTCTCTTTAGTTCTCGTTCTCTCTCGCGCGCGCTCTCTCTTTATTTTTTGTTTGCTCGCTCTCTCTCTCTCTCTCTTTTTAGTTCTCATTTTCTCGATCACTCTCTCTCTCTCTTTAGTTCTCGTTCTCTCTCTCTCTCGCTCTCTCTTTATTTCTTGTTTGCTCGCTCTCTCTCTCTTTTTAGTTCTCGTTTTCTCTATCCCTTTCTCTCTCTCTCCCTCTCTCTCTCTCTCTCTCTCTTTCTCTCTGTCTCTTTCTCTCTCTGTCTGTCTGTCTCTCTCTCTACTTCTTTCTCACTCTTTTTCTATCTCTCTATCGCTCGTTTTCTCGATCTCATTCTTTTTCTTTTTCCTCTCTCTCTCTCTCTCTCTCTCTCTCTGTCTCTTTCTCTCTCGTTTATATCTCTCAACCACTTTCTCACCCCATCCTCTCTCTCTCTCTCTTTCTCTCGTTTATATCTCTCAACCACTTTCTCACCCCATCCTCTCTCTCTCTCTCTTTCTCTCTCTCTCATTTTCTCTTCTTCCTCCCACTCTCCTCTTTCTTTTTTATGTCTCGCTCACTTAGCTTTCTCTTTACCTCTCTTTCCTCCTTCTATCTCTCTTCTGTCTTTCTCTATTTCTCTCTCTCTCTCTCTCTCTTTCTGTCACGCTCTTTCGCGCTTATCTTTTCTCCCTCAGTCTTTTCTCTCTCTCTCTCTCTCTCTCTCTCTCTCACACACTCCTTTTCTCAACCACTTCCCCTCTCTCATGCTTTCTCTTCTTTCTCCCACTTTTCCTCTTTTTTTCTCTCTCGCTCACTTAGCTCTCTCTTTACCTCTCTTTACCTCTCTCTCTCTAGTTAGTAGAGCTAACAGTGTGTGTTGCTCACTCTCTCTCTTATTGTCTCCCTCTCTCTCTCTCTCTCTCTCTCTCTCTCTCTCTCTCTGTAGGAGATGCTCCATACTGCACTCCTGAACAGTATAAGGAGTGTGCAGATCCAGCTTTGGGTGAGTAGAAGTGTGTGTGTGTGTGTGTGTGTGAGAGAGAGAGAAAGAAAGAGAGAGAGAGAGAGAGTAGCCCATTTTGGACTAAGAGAGATAGATCTGCTGTGGCCCTCAGTGTCACTGAGTGGGACCACTCCTTGTTACAGATGACTGAACCCGAGGCGATGACCACTCAATTTATGATCCCCTCCCTCCCTCTCTCCCTTCTTCTGTCCTTCCTACTGTCCTTCTGTCCATTCCTCTCCCTTCTTCAACCCTCCCCCCTCCCTCGGTCAGTCCTTCTGTCTCACTTCTCCAATTCTTCAGTTTTTACTCCTTCTGTCCATTTCTCTCCCTCCTTCAATCCTTCTCTCTCCCTCCTTCAATCCCTCTTTTCCTCTCCTCCAATACTTCTCTCTCCCTCCTTCAATACTTCTCTCTCCTTCCTTCAATCCTTCTCTCTCCCTCCTTCAATCCTTCTCTCTCCTTCCTTCAATCCTTCTCTCTCCTTCCTTCAATCCTTCTTTCTCCCTCCTCCACTCCTTCTTTTCCCTTCCTTCAATCCTTCTCTCTCTTTTCTTCAGTCTTTCCCCCTACCTCTTTCTGTCTATTTCTCTCCCTCCTTCAAACCTTCTTTTTTGTCTTTCAATCTTCTCTCTCCTCCTTCAATCCTTCTCTCTCCTCCTTCTCCTCCACCACTCCTTCCCCTTTCTCTCCCTCTCTGCCTGTCTCGCCCTTTCTCTTCTCTCCATAGCTCTTCTCTCTCTCTTCACTTCTGATATTCTACTGTTGACTCCTTAATATTAATTAATATCCATTAAATACCGGGCAGTGTGACAGTGTGTGAAAATTTAACCAGAATTTAACGGTTGACAGAGCGTGCTCTGACATACCCAAGCCTCAGCCTATAGGAGAGGGTGGGAGGTGGAGCTTTAGCTACTGAGCCAACAACTAGGAAAAGAAAAGAGGCGCTAGCAGGACAAGCGGCGAGCTTCAGGAAAGCCAGGGGAGCGCAGCTGCATAAACCAGCCTGAAACTCAGTGGCGTCAGTGAAATTGCATTTACCAGTGTGAAAACAGGAGGGCGTTTAAGCTGCAGGGTCGCCACGGCAACCAAAAAACACTGTGCTTTTCTGCACGACCTGCTGGTTGCCAGATATTGCTGTTTTCCTGCCAATTTGGGGTAGTTTGAAAAGGAAGTCGCAGGTGTGTTTCAGAACACATCACAGCACCAAAAAGGCTTCAGACCTTAATGACAGAGAGAAGGAGAGTAATTACTGATTCTGGTGTTGAGGACCTGGCAACCTCAGGACAGATATGTACGCGGTGCATTTCTTTGACAAATATCAGGCAGCTTTTGAAAACCATGCAGGGCCGTTCAGAGATTCCCGAATCCTTTACTGGAACAGATAAACAGCCCAAACTTTACCGGCTTAATGACCTCATTAATGAAAACAACAGAGAGCAGCAGGAGAATTGAACATAAGCATTATCATCACACAGCCTGCCAGCTCCTCACTGACCAATTAAACTGTCTGCTCTTAATCTTTCACACCATCCGTCTTCTGTGAGCGTCGCTCGCTTTAACAGCAGCTCCTTCTCTCCCATCACTAGATTTCCTGGTGGAGAGAGACAACGATTACTGTGTGTGTGAGACACCCTGCAACATGACGCGCTACGGCAAAGAGCTGTCCTTCGTCAAGATCCCCAGCAAAGCCTCGGCAAAGTACCTGGCCAAGAAGTTCAACAAGTCGGAGCAGTACATCTCGTGAGTGAAAACAGTTTAAAAAAACAACAAACAGCTGTTATACTGAATCATTTACATAAATTACATAATTTACATCATTAACAGAACTGACCGAATAGTTTCTAATGGTTAGTGAATAATTTATAGTACTGAATACTTCAAAGTAGTACTGTGTAGTGATTAACGAGTAATTCATAGTGGAGACTGACTACGTAGTAGTAGTAACTGAGTAATCTGTAGTGGATACTGAGTAATTCATAGTGGATACTGAATACTTAAAAATAGTCACTGGTTAATCTATAGCGATTACTGAGTAATTCATACTGAATTTGATACTGAATACTTATTAGTAATAACTGGGTAATCTGTAGCGGTTACTGAGTAATTCATAGTGGATACCGAATATTTCAGAATAGTCACTGGGTAATCTGTAGTGATTACTGAGTAATTCATGGTGGATACTTAATACTTAATAGTAGTGACTCAGTAATCTGTAGTGGTTACTAAGTAATTCATAGTGGATATTAAATAATACAAAGTAGTGACGGTGTAATTGTAGTGGTTATTAAGTAATTCATAGTGCATACTGAATCCTTCACAAGTAATTTGGTAACTTGTAGTGATTACTGAATGATATGCTGTAGATACTGAATACTTAGTAGTAGTCATTGAGCAATCTGTTGGGAATACTGAGTAATTCATAGTGGATACCTAATACTTAGTAGTAGTAACTGAGTAATCTGTAGTGGTTATTAGTAATTTATAGTGGATACTGGATACTACTGAATACTTCACAAGTAACTTGGTCATTTGTAGTGATTACTGAGTGATATACAGTAGATACTGAATACTTAGTAGTAGGTACTAAGTAATTTGTAGGATTACTGTAGAACTGTGGAATACTGTGTCTGCTGAGATTAGTGCTGGCATTTTCGTTTTGGCATTTCCACAGTTTCAATGAGTTTTTATTTCAGATAAAGAGTTTTCTTGTACTTCTTAATCAAATAATACACTAATAATAAAACACCCACACAACCCAAGTCATGTGGACAGGAATAAGCACAGTGGGAGGATATTATGCACTTAGTCACATTAGACACCAGTTGCTTTGGTAGCAGGAATAGATGACATTTTCCAAAGGATAGACTGCAGAAGAGGAGGACTGCATCACAGACGGCAACTAATCTAACTTGTCTCAATTAACTTGCCTTTCATTAAATTAACCTCCAAGGGGTCAGCCTCATTAATGAGCATCATTAATGTAATGTAGCAGCTCAGAATCAAATACTCAACAAACCTCCATCTCCATCTACAGCGAACTGCCCTCACGCCGTAGCTCAGGGCTAGAACAGGAGGTTCCTGTGCAGTATGTAGCTATAGCCTGTCGGAGCTGGATGTTCAGTGTTTTTGATGTGTTGAGTTGAGCCATCGGTTTAAGTCGTGTTATGGAGGATGGTAATGGAAACGCTCCAGTATTGGCTCTGACTTTTCTGGGTCGATGCTTATTGACGGGATAAAGGCTGAGAAAACTGAACTGACACGGCAGTAACGGAAACAAATGAAACCTAGTTGCCCTCAATGTCTCTCGCTCTCACTGTGTTTACAGGGATAATATCTTGGTCCTGGACATCTTCTTCGAGGCCTTGAACTATGAGACTATCGAGCAGAAAAAGGCCTATGAGCTGGCAGGATTACTGGGTAAGCAGCTGACTCTTTGCACTCTTAGACAAGTGTAGAACATCACATTCACAGTGAAACTGCCTTGGTGTCGGACATATCGGACTTACACCTTTTTTAAGTTTGCTCAACAATCCATATTGACCTGAGCCCCAAAAGCATCAGTAAACACCAGTAAATGAGCTGCGTCTAAACCTCACTAAATACTGCGTACAGCGTTTGGTCTGTGGCCCCGCCCCCTCAGTTTGTTTACTGTTTACTCCCATCTGCAGGTTAGAACCCCTCCCTATCACACAACATCTCCAAACTGGAGGACTTTTGACAAGATGGAGCATTGAGGCCTTGCTGGGATTGGAACTTGATGATCTCCTCCCACTTCACGATGAACAGCAGTTAGACCGTAGGGCCGGCCAGGGTCTAGTGCTGTGAAATACAAAAAAAAGTTCGGAGTAAATTTTCATGTAAATGTGTGCGGCTTCACAGCTCTAGAGTGGCGGAACTGTCTAACTGCCTGCTTGTCAGGAGACTCACAAGATCATAAGTTCAAATCCCATTAACACCACCAGCAGCCCTCTATGATCAGGAGTCAGAGAATAGGAAGGGCTAAGGCCCATGTGGGGAGTTGGGAATAGATGGGAGCCATAGACTAAACACTGCACCCAGTAGTTCATCAGTTTCAGCTGTAGACTGAAGTAAGCTGAGTTATCTACCCTGTTGTTCTCCTTTAGGTGATATTGGCGGTCAGATGGGTCTTTTCATCGGGGCCAGCATTCTGACCATTCTGGAGCTCTTTGACTATCTTTACGAGGTGAGAACTTCCCCTTTGACCATCTGTAGTGTGTATTAGAGTGTGTATTTTCACACCAATTTCTTTCGGTATGCTTTAGTGGTTTATGAATATGAATTTTATGAGGTCTTGTTGGAAGGTCACTGGTTTTATCCCCTGGTCCAGCAGGAAGTGGGGGCAGGGGGAGTGCAAATACAGCACTTTCTCCTCTCTCAGCATTCATGGCTGAGGTGGCCTTACCCTCAGTTGCTCCTTGGGTGCTGATGTGGCTACCTACCGCCCCAGCTCTTCATAAAGGTTGACCAGTTAATGGATGGTGGGTCGAGCCGAGTTGCTGCCCGTTGCCATCAGGTCCTGAAGAGCTGGTCCGTTTTCAGCACACACACACACACACACACACATATTGTCATTATCATCTTAATCAGCATGCTAGCGCTAAATCTCAGCAGCATGTTGCTCCGCTGGCCGTGGCGAGACACAACAGGCCATTCCTCGTTTTCTGTAACGCCTGGCTACGTTAATATTTCAGCCGCTGTCAGCTCAGCTCAGCCCAGCCCAAAAAGCGCTCCGGCCCAAGAGCTAAAAACCTGCATTTACTGTCAGCGAGGAGCAGAGCGGCGCAGTGGCGCGGGGAAAGCTAATAAAATGAAAACAGTCTGTGGAGGGTTGGGTTGGGAGGGTTTTTTTATTTATTTATTTATTTATTTTCACAACGCCGTGTGAATGTGGAGTGTCTCTGCGGCGTGATTGATTGCAGGTCAGCCGCTCCCACTGTGGTACAATTACAGAGAGGCTGCTGACTCCTCACAACGCTACACGCTGCAGCTAGCTCACAATGGACAGCAAGCACAAGCAGCAAACACAAGCAAAATGAGCTTTGAGCAAGTATTAGCAGTGTTGTTCCCCAACATTAGGCCGTATTATTAATGTTAGGATCACTTTGGAACATGAGATATGAATTTATAACCTCAAATGATATGGAGAAATATGGAGAACTGGTGGGAATGCATTACCTATATCGTAAATCACCGTCGAATATGTTAAACACAAATACAGCAAGTCGTTCATCACTGTGAGTGGGCTTCTTTTTTTTTTGGTATATTAAAAATGAGAACGGGAGCCTGTTTCCAGCTTTCAGACTGAAGGTGGTCCTCGTTTTCTGAGAAACAACCAACCCACATAAGACGAAGGCCATGAAGCTTCGGTTTCTTTGTGGTGGTGGGGGGGGGTTGCAGTGCACATGTTTAATTTAATTTACATTAGAAATAACCATGGCAAACATTGTTATTAAAAGGGACAGTGTACTCAGGCTCCAAAGGAAGCCAAATATAGTGTTAAGAGTTTTTGCCAAGGCAGCAGAAATATTAGCATTACATTGCATTTATTACTGGTCCAGCAAACACACACCACCCTAACTTCACCTCTTAATCATAATCAGAAAGTCAGCATAGTGTGCATAATTCATCTGATATTTTAATATTTACTGTTGTATGCGAAACCCTGGGCAGCCGTGACCAAATTCAACATTTTTTTAAATTGAGAAAAAGTGCACACAGCCTCTGGCCATGGCTCCTCAAACGCAAACCCAGTGTTTTCAGAGGTTCCTAATCTACTCTACAATTCAGAAAAATGAAAATCAGTAATAAGATCTGTGTAAACGTGCTGCAAAGGCTCAGATTGTCTTTGACAAGATCTCAGACCCTGATTAGCAAATGAGGCCTGAGGCATGCCAGCTGTAATTAGGAGCCGTCAGCTGAATCTGATTTCCAAGCTTCATAAATTCTCTTGACTCTTCAAACCTTGCACTAACTCTTTAGTCATGGGCTGCTCCAAACAGCTGTCTAAATTGGAAGTTCTGAAGAATTTTATGCCCACAAGGCTGGAGAAGGCTATAAGAAGATAGCCAAGCATCTTCAGATTCTGGTCTTCAGCTTCTGGTCTTCGGCTTCTGGTCTTCAGCTTTGGGGCTTTAGCTTCTGGTCTTCAGCTTCTGATCTTCAGCTTCTAGTCTTTAGCTTCTGGTCTTCAGCTTCTGGTCTTCAGCTTCTGGTCTTCAACTTCTGGTCTTCAGCTTCTGGTCTTCAGCTTCTGGCCTTCAGCTTCGGGTCTTCAACTTCTGGTCTTCAGCTTCTGGTCTTCAGCTTCGGGTCTTCAGCTTCGGGTCTTCAGCTTCTGGCCTTTAGCTTCGGGTCTTCAGCTTCGGGTCTTCAGCTTTGGGTCTTCAGCCTCTGGTCTTGAACTTCTGGTCTTCGGCTTCTGGTCTTCGGCTTCTGGTCTTCAGCTTCTGGTTTTCAGCTTCTAGTCCTCAGCTTCAGGTCTTCAGCTTCGGGTCTTCAGCTTTGGGTCTTCAGCCTCTGGTCTTCGGCTTCTGATCTTCGGCTTCTGATCTTCAGCTTCTGGTCTTCGGCTTCTGGTCCTCAGCTTCGGGTTTTCAGCTTCTGCTTCTAAGAGTCCTATTCCATTGGCAGTACTTCTTTCTCTACAGGGACTAGAGAAGCTGTGTGTGTGAGTGTGTGTGTGTGAAAGCATTTTTACATCTGTGTCAGCAGTGTGTCCAGCTCAAAGTAGATTAATGCAATTCTTAGAAGGGGTGTCCACAAACATTTGGACATGGAGTGTATGGCTTGAGAATAAGCAGTCAGATATCATAAACTAGTGGGAAAAAGTGCAGACAGAAAGGTGGACGGGCAATTAATGCGTTTTTAGTGTCTCAATGTGGAGAATTTGAGCAACGAGATGGCTTTTGCGGAAAAGCCGACCCAGGCCTGAGATGCCTTCGTAAAAATAAAAAAGTGTATGCATAAAAAAGCCCAGCCAAAGAGAAGTGCTGGATTTGTGTTTGTGTAAGCGAGCCGGCCTGATCGGGCTGTCTAATAAATGACAGCTCGGAGCCGGAGCGGTAAATCACCCGTTTCTACAGCGCCACAGTCTGTCAGAGACAGGCCTCAGTGCAGTAACACCGGGCCTGCTGATGAAACTATGCCGGTTCAAGCATATGCTACCCTGATCTGCAGTGGAGACCCCCCAAAACAGCTGGATGATTTTTGTACTCTCATTAGTGCCATTCGTTTAGGAAGCTTAATGTTCAGTGTTCAGGGTTTGTTAACTAGCCACTTTATTGGAAACCCCTTCCCTTATAACCCACATGCACAGTATATGTAAGCCAGAGCAGGGTTGTGGAACCACTCTCCACCTCAGTATTACCCACCCCCATTCCCTCCCAAAATCCAATTTACATACAAATTAACCCCACCCACCTCATATGACTGACAAAAGTATGCGTAGGAGTATGCATGGCAACAGATGGAGTCTATGACTGTATATCTGCATAGTGGAAATATAAGACATTAGGGCGTTTCTGATAAAGTGGCCATCAAGTAGGAGTCAGAGATAGGTGTGTAAGTGGCGCCTAATTTATAAAAACAACCCATTTTGAATTTGTTGTTTTTGTGACATCACATAGAAACCAATTTACATATGCATTTATTGACAAAAGTATTGGGACACTTGTTCGTTCACAGTTTCTGCTGAAATCAAGGGTTTTATAAAAAGTTTCTCCTGCTTTTGTTGGAGTAACTATCTCTGCTGTCCAGGGACGAATGTCTTCTGCTAGGTTTTAGAGAATCATAGCTGTGAGAATTTGATTGCTTTCAGTGACATGAACGCTAGTGAGGTCACTCAACCTCATCCCCAACTCCCCCCCAATTCTTTACAGGGACTAGACAAGCTGTGTGTGTGCATTTGCACATCTGCGTCAACAAGTGGCTGAATGTAAACATTCATTAGAAGGGGTGTCCACAAACATTTGGACATGTAGTGCATGTACCTGTAAGTTGCATTCAGTTATAAAGAGGGACTGAGGAAACGGGGCGGTGGAGGCCAATCAGAACAGAGCACATTTACATATATCAGTCTTGAAGAGGTTGTGAAAATGAAGAGATGGTTCATAAAGCCACACAGATGTCGAAGGTGGACCGCCTCAGGACCTCATTCGCTAAACAAACCGTGGCTAATGCATGCTAATGTTTGCTTATCGAGACCGGGCCGGCTCTGCTGCTGGGAGAGCTTCTCCCTGCAGTCGAGAGAGCCAGAATAATGGATGCGGAGAGAAGTCTGGCTTTGGCAGAGCTCCAAAGCTGGCGTTTAGCATAGCGGTTGGGAACTCGGCGGCGGGTCCTGAAGTTGGTGTGTGTGTGTCTGTATTTATTTATTATTATTATTTTTTTTTTGCAGGTGATCAAGTACAAGCTGTGCCGCTGCGCGAAGAAGAGCCACAAGCGCAGCAACAACAACGACCGGGGAGCCGTGCTGAGCCTGGACGATGTGAAGCGTCACGTCAGTAACTATCACATCAACGTCCACCCTGACGGGAACGCTGAGGCGTAGGGGAAAAGTGCCCGGGGGGGGTAGGGGCTTGTGTGGTGGAATGGGAATGACTGAGAGGAGCGTCGGAAACGAGATTAGCTGAAGACAGTTTGGGTGGTAGATACTAAAGCCTGTGTTTTTTGTTTAAGTACAGTACCGGTCGAAAGTCTGGACACACCTGGTTGAATGGGATGACCAGCACAGGTCATCCTACCAACATTGTGTGATCCAAATGCTGGGATGTCGCGGCTGGTTGGGTTCTAATAGGCCTAAGTTGTAGGACCTCTCAAGCTCTGCAGCTACAGTATGTTAATGAGCATCCATACACACACATACACACGTATCATTTAGCTAAAGACCAATAAACAGGCTTAATAGCCTATATGCCCCAATCAGCTCCTGGCTACTTTATTGGAAATACCTTCCCTTATAGCTCACATGCACTGTTCATGTAAGCCAGAGCTGCTCTTGGCTGGGTATTTGTGGGTTGTGGGACCACTCTCCACCTCAGTATTACCCCCCCCCCCAATTACCCCCACCCGCCTCATACAACTGACAAGAGTATGCATGGCAACAGGTGGAGTCTATGACTGTACATGTGCATAGTGGAAATATAAGACAATAGGGCGTTTCTGATAAAGTGGCCATCAAGTGGGAGTCAGGTAGGTCATTTAGCTAAAGACCAATAAACAGCCTTAATAGCCTACATGACCCAATCAGCTCTTTTCAGTTCAACATACACCCCACCCCCACCCCCAAGCCACGACTTCGAACTACAGTGGATACCATTTTTGGTCATTTAAAATGAGGGTCAGCACCCATTCAGTACACCGGGTATGTCCAAACTTTTGACTGGTGCTGTATGTTTGTTTGTGCATTCTTTTAGTTCATTGTATAACAATTAAGAGCCTGTCTTCAATATGATTTTATTATGGTATGTCATTATATATGTACCTGTAATCATCACTAACCACTATGGATTTTTTTTCTTATAATAATTAATAATTCAAATGGAGAGTGATTAGTGTACCCTTTAACCAGGCTTAAATGAGAGGATTTTACTGAACTCACTTTGCTGAGCCGTGTTTATTAAAACTAGGCCTTCAGTTCAAGGCATAAAGCTCAAAAAGCAAAAGAATTACCTCCAGGACTGAGCTGATTTCTGCTATCGCCCACCCCCAGCCCCTAGACGATTCCTTAATTTGAACATTTTTTGTAGAGATGCACAGAGCAATCGATCAGTCTCATATAACGGATCGTGTGCCGGTCACATTTACACCTGTGCACCACGCCAGAGCACCAGCAGCCACATACACACAGCGTGGCTGTGACTGGAAGGGCTCCCTATAGACCTTCCTCACCGTCGCTGTGTCGTCCATCTGCACAGTTTAACAGAGCTCTCGCCGGTCTCCAGCCTCCCTCACAATCTTGCCTGGGCTTCAGCACAGCCAACAGGAGACAGTTAGAATGCCTGGAAGTTCCTCCAACATGGATGAAAGGCTAGTTTGACGTGGCCGAAGCACGTTGTGTCAAAGTTGTAAACATCTACTGCAGCCCACTGTTTATTCAACGCTGCACCGAGCTCAGCAGCGAGATCCATAAACTAGCGAACAATCCAGCAGCCTCAGTTCTTCGCTATGTCCATGTCGACATTAGCAACATTAGCGAGTTTAGCATTTTTATTATACATAAGCTAGCAAAGTAGTCAGGCCTGGTGCTGCACTGCTGAACACTTATGAAAAAGCTCATAACAATGGTTGGATCTTAAGCATCATCCCACCAGTTTTTCTTCTTCTCTATGGAGACCTTAGTGGGCCATCATGACTTCTCCTAAATCAGTCAGTTCCCCTTCTCTGAAGCCCTAAGAAGCCATGAGAGTTCCACACGAGGGTTGGTTAGAATGGTTAGAAAAGATCTGGGGCTCCGAGTGGAGCTCAAATCCCTGGTTGCGCTGCTTTGCCATCAGCAGCCGGAGCTGGAGTGAGCACAATTGGCTGGGAATCCGAAGCTTCCCTCAGAGCGTGTTGGTTGCGGGGTGATGTTGCATGAGCAGCAGGTTGAAAAGAGGGTGGTGGCTGGTTGTGCATGTGTCTGAGCCAGGCCTTAGTGTGGAAAAGTCCCGGCCTGTCCCGGCTTGCCTAACCTGAAGCCAGTTCTGGGTTCTGCTTTAACTGCATGTGGGACTGGGAACAGTCTGTCCA
This sequence comes from Salminus brasiliensis, assembly GCF_030463535.1. Taxonomy (NCBI): domain Eukaryota; kingdom Metazoa; phylum Chordata; class Actinopteri; order Characiformes; family Bryconidae; genus Salminus; species Salminus brasiliensis. Next base: position 3,097,199 of record NC_132898.1, read on the forward strand.
GTAACGTTCCTCTTTTCTCCTTCTCTCCCTCTTCTCCCTTTCTTCTCACTCCCTCGCCCTCTCCGTCACCCTTTCTCTGTTAATTTGCTTTTCATCTCACACCGTTTCTTCTCTCACGTCCACAAAATCCCTGTATCTCATTCCCTGCTCACCCTGTCGCTCCTCCCGCTCTCTGTATTCCCTTTCCGACCCTTTTCAGGCTCCCTGTGAAAACCTTCGCACGCCCTCCACGTATCCTGCCAACATTCTACCTCACCATCCGGGGCAGGGCAATTTTGAGGACTTTACCTGCTGAGTCAATCACAGGAGGAGATGTACAACCAAAGTCGACAAAGTGCGAAACTCCGACTCGACCCGGACGTCATGGAATTTCTTTCCTTTTTTAAAAAAAAAAACAAAAAAATTGATGTTGTTGTTTATTTTTGTTGTTTTCCTCCTGGATGTTTTAAAGCGGGAAGACCACCGTATTGAATATCCGAACGGACCCCAAGAGTGACGCTATCTACGAACAACGAAACGCCATCAAAAGTGTAGTTTTGCCGAACGAAGCCGTTCCTCCCCCACAAGGACTTGTAACATTTTCGGGAACGTTGAAAGGAATTTTGGAACACTGCCTCAAACGGAAAGCTCCTTCTTTACAAAGCCTTTGAAAACTGTGAGACTTTCTCACGCTTTCTCGCGTCAAATTCTGCGTGACGTTTTGCGAGACTGGCATCCAATCGAAAGGCTTCTCGTGGGCGGAGCCCTCCCCCGGGGCCTTTCCTGTACATAGCAGCGGCTCTACACTGTCTTAAAAATGAGTGGCTTAACTAGATTGTTAGAAATACTATAGTGCTTATTTCCACTGTACATGTAGCAGCATTCGTGACCGCTGGTGGGCGCCATCCAGACTCGTATGTGTCTCGTATAAGAATGTAATTTTCCCGAACATCTCGCTCCACCATCTTGGCCGGATGGGATTGGCTGTTCAGGGAAGGGAGGAAGCGTTGGTTGTACCATCAAGGTCTCATCTTGTGACTGCATGCTTGTGTTTGTCCTGCTGTGCATGTTTTCAGTTCTGTTTTTTTAAGCTCATTCTTATTATTGCCAAGTTTGCCTCAATATTATACAGGTATCGAAGGATGACGTGGCCCTCTCTAACTGTTATGGAGTGTGTGTGTGTGTGTGTGTGTGTGTGTGGATGGGTGAGTGTGAGTGCATGACTGTTTGGGTGCCTTAAACCCTAAAAAGTATGAGTGTGATTGGTTTTATGAGCCGTGTGTGTGTGTGTGTGTGTGAAAGCATAATTCCTCTACTAATTATTTTACTCAGTGTACGATGAGAAGTGAACTATTGTTGCGTGTGTGTGTGTGTGTGTGTGTGTGTGTGTATGTGCGTGTGGTTTACAGCTTACCCAGCAGGCACCGGAAGTCAATTTGTCGTTGGACTCTTCACATCAGACAGACGTTACATTTGACGTAAAATGTGAATCGGTTTCCCGTCAAAATCCAACGTTACACAGATGTTGTAATTCACAGTGACAAATCTATCAAAAACGACATTGGTTTGACATCAAGCTCCAACATTGGATTTTGGGTGGAAATCAAAGTCACAGATCCATTAAAATACAACATTGGGTTAACATCAAGCCCCAACGTTAGACAGACGTTGAATTTTGGTTGGAAATCAAAGTCATTTATCCGTCATTAACCAAAATTGGATTAACATAAAGCTCCAACAGATGTTAAATTTTGGTTGGAAATCTAAGTCACATATCCATTAAAACATTGGGTTAACATCAAGCTCCAACATTGTACAGATGTTAAATTTTGGTTGGAAATCAGTCACATACTTGTCATAAACCAACACTGGGTTGACCTCAATCTCCAACATTAGACAGACGTTGAATTTTGGTTGGAAATCAAAGTCACATATACATCATGGACTAACATTAGGATAACATCAAGATCCAACGTTGTACAGATGTTAAATTTTGGTTGGAAATCAGCCACATACCTGTCATAAACCAACATTGGGTTAACATCAAGATCCAACATTGTACAGATGTTAAATTTTGGTTGGAAATCAGTCACATACTTGTCATAAACCAACATTGGGTTGACCTCAATCTCCAACATTAGACAGACAATTAATTTTGGTTGGAAATCAAAGTCATAGATCCATTAAAATACAACATTGGGTTAACATCAAGCTCCAACATTAGACAGACGTTGAATTTTGTTTGGAAATCAAAGTCACATATACATCATGGACTAAAATTGGGTTAACATCAAGATCCAACATTGTACAGATGTTAAATTTTGGTTACATAAAGCCGTGACTTACAACCAACAACATATCAACTATGTCTAACAACATTAGAATTTCACGTTGTATGAACGTTAACATTTAGCAGACGTTGGGTTTTGGTTACCATACCTCACCACTAAATGTTGGTATTTTACGTCAAAATGTTGTCGGCATGTAACGTTTGGAAGACGTTGGATTTTGGTCACTTAACATCACGGCCTACATTCAGCCAGATAAGGACGTCTATCCTCGTTGGTGGCCAGCTGGGTAGTGATGAGTTATCCTCTCCATTTGAATTATGCGAGACGATTATTGTTATTTTCTCGAGCTGTCGCTGTTGCAAATGTCATATCAAAGCACAAGACCACCAATATGTAAACGGTGATGTAAAAGAAAGGCAGAATAGTATTCTTACTGAGACTATTACCGTCATGATAATCAGAACCATTATTACTCTATTAATCTGACGTTTTCGTTTTTCTACTCCAGAAAGAAAAAAAAGAGTATACATATTGCCTGATAGTCCAGTCTTTACAGATAATAGGCTGTTCTATTTATCTATGAAGGTATAATAAATATCATTGAGAATTTTAGATGGGCTTTTGTCATATTTTGTCATGTTATATCACGTTGCTGTCGGAAAAAAAACCTTGTTGCTCCAAAACAGCAACTTTACAGGAGAAGCAAAAAACCTTCTTAACTTTCAATGAAAGTCAATGTAAAAATATTTTATTATAAGTGATTTTGGAGCATTTCTATTGGTCTATTCATCAAAAAATTCTGACACAATGTAAAGAACAGATTCACGTTATATTAGAAAATGAAAAACATACATTTTTTGGCAAAACAGCAACATGCCCAAGCATGGGGAGACCAACCAAGTGGGTGACCTGGATGACCTGGATGACTTTCTTTTTATTGTTATTTGTTTATTTATTATTGTTTAACTTTCTAATTTTTGAACAGAAAACCTGCTCAGTTTGCATGAAATCTACCCGAACAACCAGACTCATCAGCAGAGGGCCAACATCAGTAGGTCACAGGTTCCTATGTACAGAACTCTACAGAGGTTTTAGGCCCCTAATTACGCCATTTAAACCCTGTGTCTCTCAGCAGTGAGAGAGTTTTACTGTAGAAGCTCCAGATCTCATCAGAACAGATAAAGCAGGTGAACATAAATCCAGTAAAAAGAAGAAACAAGAACTTCTCATTCTGAAGAAAGAAAGTAGTGAGATCTTGTCGGTGAGCTAGTCTGAAGAACAGAGCTCGGTTTCTCCAGGGTTCTCCTGGACGCCCCCCAGTTCAGCCAGCACAGCGTGGAGGATGTGTTCAACTCCATCATCATCATCAGCAGCAAACCAGGTGTTGATCTGAGGAGAACTCTAAATAACACTAGACTCCATGAGAGAGGAGAACTTTGGAGATGTTCTAATGATGAACACAGTGATGGAGAACCTCCACCACCACTTTCTGTAGGTAGTCTTATTATGAAGATATTATTAGTGTCCAAAGCTTAACCCATGTAGCTAAACCTACATAGGTAGAATAGAGCAAACCCAACTGTTATTTACGTACATCCAGTCCACTAGCGAACGTCCTTAAAAGCTCAACTGCTACCTCTGGAAAATATGAAGCAAAGGCTAAAAATGGTAAAAGTTAACTCTAGCAGATCCTACTACTACTGTAAATAAAGTGTATCCAAGCTGTTGCACTGTTTTTTGTTAACTTTGATTTCGACTTCAGATAGATTTGTGGAGCAGATAAGTAAAGGTTGTAGTGTGTGTATATGTGGAGATAAAATTGGTGACAGTCTAAGCCCATTGTTAGTTAGCGATATTAGCCTAGCATTTCTTCCTCTAAATTAAAAATGCAGAAATATGAAGCCGAGGCTAAAAGTAGTAAAAGCTAACTCTAGCAGATCCTACTACAATCTCCAATCTTCAGCTTGCGAACCACTCACCGTTTGTTCTGGACACTGAAATGACCCAGAATTGACAGCAACACTATCTGGTAAGAAACAGAAATAATTACAAAACATTATTTCAACTCCTGTTACTGGTCTAAAAACAATGCTAGGCTAAGATAGCCTCGGCTAGGATATGCTGTGAGGTGGACCAGCCAATAAAAGCACAGCATATCATTTTTTCCCCACAATCCCACTGTAAAAGGAAGAAATGCACAGTTTCATTCTGAGGTCAAATAACAGGGTGGTAAACAGGGTGGTAAAATAACACTGATCAACTTAAATACTCAAAAAATTCATTCAACAGCATGTTTAGGATTGCCCGCCCATACAGGGTGGTTAATTTGTGAAGTGGGATGGGTGAGAGTATGTTAGCAAGCAGGTACACTATGTGTCCAAAAGTTTGTGGACACCCCTTCTAATGAAGACATTCAGCTCCTTTAAGTTGCAGACATTGCTGACATAGATGAGCACTCCTAGCTAGTCCCTGTAGAGACGTACTGCCAATAGAATAGGACTCTCTGGAGCAGAAAAACACTGTGAAGATATTGGCACCATGCTGCCTAATGCCAGGCGTGGGCTAGTAGAGGGGTATAAAGCCCCCCCCAGCATTGAGCTGTGGAGAAATAGAGGAACTTTGTTCTTTGGAATGACGTACTAGTACTTTTGGGATGAGTTGGGGAGTTGGGGATGATCCAACATCCTGACCTCCTCACTAATGCTCTTGTTGCTGAACACAATCAAATCCTCACTGCAATGCTCCATCCTTCAAAATCTAGTAGAAAGCCTTCCTCCCTGGACATTAGAGACAGTTACTCCAACAAAAGCTGGACCAGCTCTTTTTAATACCCTTGATTTCAGAAGAAGCAAGAAAATAAATGTGCAGGTGTCCCAAAACTTTTGTCCATATAGTGTAGAGTCAAGAAGTCGAGAAGGAGATGTTGAATGGTGAAAACGGACAAGACCGGAATGGCTACATGGCCAGTATTGCTCAATTAGGTCTTCAGGTGTAAGCTGCTGCATTCAATTGCGGCATGGCCTGCAAAATGACTTCAGGATGGATAGGCAGCGAACATCCCGTGAGGAGCACCGGTGAAGATCATCTGAAGCACCTGGGTGCTGCCAGAAGCCGCTAGATTGAAATTAGAGCCTCGAGGTTGGGGGAATAAAATGCCATTCTCCGAAAAACACAACATGATCGCATTATCTAGAGCCAGGCTCTCGATTTGCAGTCACCTTCAGTCATGCTGGCAGACATGGGTTAATCATGTAAAACAGCGCCGTTCAGAATGAGTGATGGCTTTGTTATTTCTGGCTGGCGTTTTTGTGGACGGGCGGCGCGCTGAGGTCAACGTAGGCGGGCGACTCCGGGAGAGCGGCCAGCAACCAGTCACATCCAGCCAGCCCGATCTCTCAGCGCATTCTGATTAGCCTCCTCGCTCGCAAGGAACAATAGCGCCTTTGGGAGTTCGCTTGTATACACTTTTTTTGAATGTTCTGCTGTAAGACAGATATTAATTCTGATGGCATCTGTCATAGCTGTCAGGACCCCAGATTGTCCCAGAATGTTGGTCTTAGGAGACGTGATGTTGCTGTGACGTTAAAGCAAGCAAAGTCACCTGCTTTGGCTAACGGCTAACCAGCACCAGCTACGGCTAACCAGTTTGGTGAAAATCAAATCCACATGTTTATCATACAATCATTCAGCAAAGACACGTTTGATATCGACAGTGTGCTAATTTAGTTAAGAACTGGACATGCTAGGCTAACATTGCTAACAAACACTGGACTTAGGCTGTCACCAGTTGAGAAAGCTGTAAATAAAGTGTATCCAAGCTGTTTTTTGTTAACTTCGATAGCTTCAGATAGATTTGTGGAGCAGATAAGTAAAGGTTGTAGTGTGTGTATATATGGAGATAAAATTGGTGACAGTCTAAGCCCATTGTTAGTTAGCGATATTAGCCTAGCATCTCTTCTTCTAAATTAAAAATGCACGTGTTTGATATCAAACCCGTCTTGGCTGGCTGGCTGAATCTGGACTCGGTAATCAATCATGCTCATTTGACTGTTCACTGAACTGTTCCTTTTAAAAGGCCATAATAATAGAAACCCACATTTTTCTTATGTTTCTAAACTGAGTGTGATGTTCGCTCTGAGTACCGAGGGTTCTGTAGAATACTGAAAAAGGGTTCTTTGATTCACAGATATCTCCATGGGACTTTCTGTCTTATTGGCATAGTAACCAAACTAGTAAAACAGGGCATGGTGACCTCAGGTCAAGTCCCTATGCTCTTCTCTCCTCTATAGAGATCAGACAAGCTCAGCAATGGGTGCACCTTAAGCCAGCTGGATTGACTAAGTAGGGTCTTGTTCAATGTATATAGCTTGTATTTGTGGAGATAAAATTGGTGACAGTCTAAGGCCATTGTTAGTTAGCAATATTAGCCTAGCATCTCTTCTTTTAAATTATAAATGCACATGTTGGATATCAAACCCGTCTTGGCTGAATCTGGACTCAGTAATCAATCATGTTCATTTGACTGTTCACTGAACTGTTCCTTTTAAAAGGTCAAAATAATAGAAACCCACATTTTAACCAAACTAGAAGAACAGGGCATGGTGACCTCAGGCCAAGTCCCTATGCTCTTCTCTCTTCTATAGAAATCAGACAAGCTCAGCAAAGGGTGCACCTTAAGCCAGCTGGATTGGCTAAGTAGGGTCCAGGACGAGTTTTTGGAAGTTAGAGGTTCTCTTGAGGAAAAAAGCAGTGTTAGGAATTCGACCTGGCCATTCTGGCCTTTTCCAGGAGAAGATCATCGAGAGTCCTTGAGGATGTCGTTCTTTCTCTGCATCTGGTATATAAACATAAGAGCCCGGTCCAGTGACATAAAGCAGCTGTAATTGGGTAAACCCTTGACTAGAATTTCGTCTAAGGCCCCTTGTTAGCTGTGGCCCTTAAAATCCGCTAAGGCTTCTAATAAGGTTTCTATCTAACCTGGCTTCCAGCACCTTATTAGCCTATTTTAAGGTCATGCCGTTTTCTCCCTCTAACAGATAACAAGTTAAACATGAGTGACATTTCCTCTCGCCGTGTCCCATAAGTGCTGGGAGGGCACCGTCCCCCCCATTCCTGAATGAATTTATCCCGATGTATCTGGAAGGGCAATTAGCACGTCCAGCCATTTGTCACAGATAAGACGTCCATGGTTCCTCTGGGCGTGACTTTACATCCCGCTCGTTAAGAGGATTAATACTTATCCTTGAAGACCTTTCTTTTTTTTAAAGAGACAGTGCTTGGATGCTCATGACATCTGTTTATCGAACCCTGTGAAGCTGTAAACAGGTGTGCAGACGTCTCATCCGTGACGGGGTGCAGTGAGTTTAGTGTAGGGGCAGCAAATGAGGCCAAGAATCGTCTGGAAATCCCACAACAGCTACTACTACTACTACTCGCAGGGTCCACTCATTAAGTCCAGTTCCTGCATAATTAGATCATTACGGTGTCGGTGAAGTCATTCTGAGTGGGTTCAGGGGGTGAAGCGCTCTGTTGTCCCTGAGACTCGACAGGATTCTTCATAGTGGAGGTGAATGGAACGTCTGAACGACTGGTTCAGAAGATTTTGGCCTGAAATGTACAGTATAGTGTTAAATTCTATTCACGGCGGAGGGATACATGCAGCAGATGGTGTTGTGCAGCAAAGTAGTCCCTAAAGAAAGCCTACGTTTTCAGATTTCCCACTTTTTGACCATCATCAACATTCCATATTCAACTCTGAAGACGTGTCAAGGCCCACTGGTGGGTTTGGATAGTAAATAAAGGAGCTATTTGTCCAACGTATCCAACATAACTCCTAAAATCAAGGGTAATAAGTCTCTTCTGGGAAGGCTTTACACTAGATGTTGGAACATTGCTGTGTGGAGGGTTTGATTATACTCAGCCACACATTAGAGCTTCAGTGATGTCAGCTAAGGATGCTGGATGACTAGTTCTGACGCTTCACCTCATTCCAAAGGTACTGGATGGAGCTCCATCATCACCCCAGAGAACATAGTTCCACATAGGGCCTAACCACCACTCCAGCCCAAGCTTGGCACTGGGCATGGTGACCTCAGGCCAACTCTATATGTCTATTGGAAATGCTCGTCTCTCCTCTGAAAGAAGGTTCTTCACAATCACAAAAGCAATCTCATTTATTTAACATCATAAAACCCAAAGAAGTTCTTATACACTGTTAAAAGTAGAAGATCCTTGAGGAACCTTTAGAGGAACCTCTTAAGGTGCATTGAGGAACCTTCAAGAAAAGGTTTTCAGAAGCAAAAGGTTCCTTGAAGGTTCCTCAAAGCACCTCCAGATGTTCCTCAAGGATCTTCTACTTTTAACAGTACAGAACTCCTTCTAGCTCTGAGTCGTACAAGTGTAAGAAGGAACTCAGGACTCAGTGCCGAAAGGTGAGGAACTGCAGAGGAGCGAATCGCTCAGCAGACAAAACTGGAGGTTCCTGATACTGTTGCTTCTCTTCGTCTCCTGTAAAGCCATGGCTGCTGTCTGTGGACGGGGCGCTGACAGACAGCAGTGCCGTATTCCAAACCCCTTCATTCTCCAGCCTGTGTTATTCTGAGATAGTGCTGGCTCTTGGATGTGCCTCCCTCTCGCCTTCCCTATGCTGAAAAAACACTTTCCCAGCCAGGGTGCCGTCAGTTCTACACCCCACATCTCTGCAGTTTACAGGTAGTTTAGTTTTCTTTTGATAAAAAAAGTTTTTATATGAAATATTTACAAATATTATCAATTTCCAGTTTGTCTAGTTTTTGTCATTTGAGTAATTATTTGTGCAAATAATACATTCATAAATAACAACAAATTAATTAGCAAATTAATTTGCTGCCATCATATGCAGAATCATTTACAGTACTTCATACAGAATCATTTAAAATAGTTACAGAATAATTACTATTAAAATACTTTATAGTAGATACTAAATGATTAGAAGTAGTTACTAAATAAATAGCTACTGAATAAATAGAAGCTACTGTATAATTAGTAGCTACTGAATAATGAATAGTAGTCACTGATTAATTTGTAGTAGTTACTGAACAATTATTAGTTACTTATTCATTTTATCAGTTACTGAATAAATGTTAGTAATTGCTGAATAATTAGTAGCTACTAAATAATTCAGTAGTTGTAGATGAAGAATTCAGTAGTTACGGATTCATTTGTAGTAGTTAACAAATAATTAGTAGCTACTGAATCATTTGTAGTTACATATACCTTTGTATTAGTTACTGAATAAATGGTAGTAATAACTGAATAATTAGTAGCTACTAAATAATTAACTACTAAATCATTTATAGTAGTTACTGAATTATTTGTAGTAGTTACTGAATAAATGATTGTAGTAACTGAATAATCATTAGTTACTGATTAAATTTTAGTAATTAAAAATCAATTTGTAGTAGTTTCCACATAAATAGTATTTACTGAATAATCTGTAGTTACTGAATAATTCTTGTAGTTACTGATTCATTTCTATTAGTTACTGAATAAATGTTAGCAATTGCTGAATAATAAGTAGCTACTAAATAATTAGCTACTGAATAAGTTATAGTAATTACTGAATTATTTGTAGCAGTTACTGAATTGTAGTAACTGAATAATCATTAGTTACTGATTAAATTTTAGTAATTACTAATTAATTTGTAGTAGTTTCCACATACATAGTTACTGAATAGATGTTAGTAAATGCTAAATAATTAGTAGCTACTAAATAATTAGCTACTGAATAAGTTATAGTAGTTACTTAATAAATTATTTAGCTACTTAATCATTAGTAGTTACATATACATTTTTTAGTTACTGAATAATCATTAGTTACTGATTAAATGGTAATTAATTACTTCCCACATAAATAGTATTTACTGAATAATTAGTAGTGGCTGTTTTATTTGTAGTAGTTACTAAATAATTAGTACCTACTGAATAATTATTCGTTACTGATTCAATTTTAGTAATTACTCATTCAATTAATGTAAATAGTATTTACTGAATAATTAGTAGTGACTGATGAATATGTAGCAGTTAATGAATAATTTACAGTAATTACTGATTAATTTATGGTAATTACTGAATCATAGGTCCTAACTCCACAGTAATCTTAGGGTTTAAAGCTGTAACTTACAGAAGTACAGAAGTATAATGCTAACAGTTTTCTCTTGGTAATATTTCTGCCACGATTTTCACACAAAATATTAATAATCAAATTCTCACAGCAATGTTCCAGCATTTAGTGTAAAGCCCTCGCAGAGGAGCAGAGGCTTGATCTCAGTACATGTGCTGTGTATTACTGTAGAGATCCCTCCTGTCAGTCTCTCAGGCTGGAGAAGGATCCTCAGCCCCAGTTTCTGAGCTTCTCCAGATTTCTTACACTTTACTTATGAAGTGGCAGCTCTGATCAGTCCCGCTTTCTGGCACACGGGGCAGACCACATTACTCACAGTCACCCTTACTTCACCACACACACACACACATACACACCCACACACACGCCATGAAAGATGGAATTGATTTTAGAAGCGCTACGCTGCTAATGAGTAAAGAGTTTAATGATATCATCAAAGTCTCTAAGAGTGTGTGTGATGAATGCAGTGCCATTACGAGTGTGTGAGTTATAGCCCCCCAGCCCCGCGCTCGGCCCACAGGAAACTTCCCTGACCGACCTTCTTAATCAGCTACCAGGAGTCAGTGTGCACTTTTAGCTCTTGAACGCTGTTGAGTAACATGTTCTCCGAGGCAAATATACACCCAGCAGCCATAACATTAAAACCACTGACAGGTGAAGGGGAGAACACTGATGATCTGGTTCCTGAGAGAACCTGAGAGACCTTGACAAGAACCAAACTGTGATGTTCTAGACGACTGGAGAACATCAGGTATCAGGTCTTGTGGGGGTGTTTCCTGACATGTTTTGCCAGCATGAGGGGGGGCCTACGGTACCACTGCTCTCGTTCTCATGTTCTAGACTCTGACTTAACGAGGCTCCCTGTTGAGCTGTGGAGCCGTGGAACTGCTGGTTCTCTGGAATGATGTGGTGATCATCTTCCAACATCTATTCCAGCTCTTGTGGCTCAATGCAATCAAATCCTCACAGTGATGCTCCTCCAAAATCTAGTAGATAGTCTTCCTTCCTGGACAGTAGAGACAGTCACTCCAACAGAAGCAGGACCAGCTCTTTTTAATAGCCTTGATTTCAAAAGAAACAGTGAACAATGAGCAGGTGTCCCAATACTTTTGTCCCTATAGTGTAATCCATGGATAAAGCTCCATGGAAGAACCTCACCTTCACTTTTTGACCCATGCTGGAGAAGAAAGAAGTAGGTTACCTGATCATTTATCAGGACGCGGCCCTTTTAACCCTTCCTCCAGCCTTCATCACGGTTGATTTAATGAATCAGGACGACAGTCGTCTCCACCCATGTCTCCTCTCCGCCTTCGCCTTTGCCAGGGAAAACCTCTCTGCCTTCAAGTTCTCCGTGATGGATGGTGTTTTCTCTCAATTGCTCAAACCATTTAATTGGAGCTGGGCTCTCCACGGCCAACACAATAAACTAAGTGATCAAGCAGGGCCCGTCTGCACTCACTGCTCGCGCCCGCCACTGAAATGATTACCAGTACGGGACTATTGCTCAAACAGGCCGTTCTCAAAGCTGAGAGCATTTCTGTAGTTGATAGTAAACAAGTAAACAAAGCGACTCATTTATTTGTTTATTTATTTGTTTGTTTTTCAATTATTTCATGAAGTTTTAATCACAATATGCAAAAATCAGCTAATTAATGACTGTCATTAGCTCATATTTGCCTGTAAGGTGGCTGCATCGGCCTACCTGACCTATCTAGACCTTCTTCACAAACATCAAGGCTCTTAATCAGCTGCTTGTATCGTATTGTTGCAGTAGCAGCCTCTACTCTTCTGGGAAGGCTCTACAATAGACGTCAGAACATTGCTGTGAGGAGGACGTGATTGCATTCCACCCGCCACCACACAAGAGCAAGGTCAGGTAGTGGTGTTGGATGATCGGTTCGGCCACTCCAACTCATCCCAGAGGTACTGGACGGAGCTCCATCACTCCGGAGAACCTCACAGCTCAATGCTGGGAGCTTTATACCTTCTGGTCGAGGCCTTGCATTGGTGGCATGGTGATCTTAGGCTTATAGGTCAACGCATCGTTGGAGCACCATCCATCATTCCAGAGACCACAATTCCTCCACTGCTCCACAGCTCAATGCTGGGGGGCTTTATACCCTTTATACCCTTTATACTACCTTATACTCTACTAGCCCACTCTACTGCAGAGAGTCCTATTCTATTGGCACTGTGTGGTACTTCTTCTCTACAGGGTCTAGACAAGCTTTTGTGTGTTTGCATTTGCACATCGGTGTCAGCAATGGCTGCAACTTGGGGTGTCCACAAACATTTGGACATATATTGTGTTTAACACAAAATGACATATAAGGTAGAATAGAAACTCTGTAAGTCTGAATTTGCTCATTAGAAGGGGTGTCCACAAACTTTTGGCCACATCATGTGCATATATCTATTTTGTGCGCTAGCAGCTAATATACTCTCCCCTCAATCAGACGTAGTATAGCTAACCTAGGCTTTCACACTTTCCTTACACTGTCCACAAGGTTGTGGGTTCGAGTCCCAGGTTCGCTACACCGCCACCGTTGGGCCCTTGAGCAGGGCTCCCGACTCTCTCTGCTCCTGGGGTGCTGTAGCATGGCTGAGCCTGCGCTCTGCCCCCGGCTTTGTAAGCTGGGGGATATGCAAAGGGGGGTTGAGGTACCTAACTTTATAGGGTTGTCCAGCAGTGTCTGTGCAGAGATAGGCTAGGATGACCTCTAGTGGACAGTCCCTACAAGCCCCTGGCACACATACGAAAGCAGATTCCCAGCAGTTGCTTCAGTATGGGCTTTTTTTTTTTATTTCTATATGTGGTCCAGCTGAAGGGTCAGCATTAATTGCGGAGGATGTCTTAATTGCTGGCCCGGACTCTCCTAAGATTTCATCTCCTCAGCATTTTTCAGAGAATTGATCCGGGATCCGGGGTCTGGAGGCAAGCCAGAAAGCTTCTGGGTAGAAGGATCAGTTTGAGGAACAATGAGGTGCTGTGAGTTCGAGTTTCCACAGCCTGCACCACCTCTGCTACTCATCACCAACAGGGTGTTTGATTCCGGTGATTGTGTTGCCATCCTCACTCCTCGGCCCACTCCACCGCTTGGTGGGCGGGGTGGCATCTATAGAGATGGGGCCAGATCAATACCTGCGATCGATACACAGTGAACTCTGATCGGCCTACCTGACCTATCTAGCCCTTCTTCACAAACGTCAAGGCTATGAATCAGCTGCTTGTATCGTATTGCTGCAGTAGCAGCCTCTGCTAGACATCGGAACATTGCTGTGTGGAGGACGTGATTGCATTCAGCCACAGAAGAGCAACAGCAAGGTCCTGTAGTGATGTTGGATGATCAGTTCAACCATTAAAACGCATCCCAGAGGTACTGGATGGAGCTCCATCACTCCGGAGAACCTCACAGCTCAATGCTGGGGGCTTTATACCTTCTGGCCGAGGCCTTGCATTGGGTATGGTGGACCTTATGATGACCACTGAGCACCCGGTAAGCCTTTTTAATGAATTGCTGTAACTGCTGTAATTCATACATACAGTTAGAACTAGTGTTTATGTACAATAAGGGACACTTCCGTTTGGAACACTAGAAGCGTGCTCCCTTTCTAGGGCCCTATGTAGGATGCGTTGTCTACGCTTGGTCACGTGACGCGCGACGGCGCGGTATAGGCGGAGCTCCGGCCGGTGGAGAGGAGAAGATGGCGGCGCGTGGAGGTTTTCAGTCCGGGGCGCCCGGAGCTGGAGGACCCGGTGGAGGTGCTGGTGGAGGCGGCGGCGGTGGTGGAGCTGGAGGAGGAGGAGGAATGGGACCTGGACCACCAGTACCGGGCGCAGGGCCAGGCATGGGCCCAGGTACACCAGCAGGGAGGATGGGACCCGCTGGCGCGCAGAATCACTTGTACCGCTCCCCAATGGCCGGGCCCGGTTACCCGGTAAGAGCGAGAACAAAGAGTGGCGGGTCACTGTTCTGTTATGCAGCGCTGTGACTTCGTTCTACCCCTCAGCACTTAGGGTTCTAGATAAATGCTGTAATCGTGTATTTCTGAGAGTGATTTGAGCTCAAAACAGCCCGTAGAGACGAAGCTGAAGTTGGCTTCTGAAGCGGCGGGCTGGTTTTCCGAATTGCCCGTTCCACCTTAAGCGGCGCTGCAGTTGCGCTCTGGCGCTTACAGGGGCGCCCGCATCAAACTACTGCACTTTTTAAGGTGGACTGGAGAGTTCGGTGAAGAAGGCGATTCGGCCACGTAGAAAATTTAAGCACTTATTTGCTGCGAAAAATGAGGAAAAAGGAAAACGAATAAACGGAGAATTAAGTTGGGGAAAAAAAAACAGCTGGAAAATAAATAAATAAATAAGTAAATAAATAAATAAGCCAACATGGCGAGCTACAGCGCTGCTGCTAACGGCTGAGCTAAGCTAGCCGGCCTGACTTCATTCACGACTTACTTGTCTGTTTTAGGGATTCAGTGTTATTAAGTAAAAGGGAAAAAATATTAAATAAAAATAAAACTAAAATAATACACGTTTTATCTCAATTTAGCTCAAATTAGCTCAAATTTCGTTCTTTCATCATTTCTCGTATGCTAACTAGCTATAGCTAAGTTAGCTGCCTAGCTTTGTTTATGTATGGCCTGCTGTGGTGGAGCAGCCGTGTGGTTATCTCTAGCAAGCTATCCTAGTTGAGGCTGTTCTCCTCCTAAATTAGGCAGTTTTTAACTCTTTACCAGGCAAATAGACGAAAAACTAATGTTCAGAAGATGGAAACCAATGCATTTGGGTAGGTAGCCCTCCTAAGTGGGGTTTATAGAGCTTCTAATGCATAGGGAAAGCAGACCTTGCCTTTATTATTGGTGAATAGTATGCAGGCAGTGTGAATGGGTTTGTATAGAAAAGCTTGAATGCAGTCAGTGAGAAGTTATAATAATAATAATTATAATTTATTATTATTATGATTGTTTTATTAAATGGTTGGATGAGTGTGAAGGTGTAGTTGTTGTAGTTGACTGTATCCTTGCCAGGCCTCTCCACCCCCCTCCTCATCTCAGGGACGAGCTTTCTTCCAAAGGAATGCTTCTGCCCTCTTCTGAGCGGCCTTGACGGCTTGCACAGAAGCACGGCTTGTGCGTCAGAGGAATTCGGTGCATCGCCACGTTCGGCGTGCTCAGGTAGAGCGTGCCATTGTTCAGCCTGAGCTCCAAGGTTGAAGTGTGGGGATGCTGTGAAAGGCAGCGAGCGCACTGGCTCTCTGATGAATAACGCCGCAGTCAGTACAAAGAAAATGACAAGCTTCCGACAGCGTGGCCATTCAGCGGCGTGACAAAGCTCTGTGGACGGCTTTTGGCCGCTGTTGTTTTGCAGTGAGCTGTGAAACATCCCAGGGGCTGTGGTGTGTGTGAGGGAGAGCAAAGTGTGCGTCAAGCCCACGTCTGATGGCTGGGGTTTGAAGACTTCTGCTCGGGCGTTTGTTTGTGTGTGTGTGTTTGTCAGTCGTTGAAGGACCAGAGAGCGTGTGTGTATGTGTGTATGTGTGTGTGTGTGTATATGTATATAGCTGGACAATTTCTGACCTTTCCAGTCTCCAGTGGTCGCGTGCGTGCGCGCGGGTGTGTGTGTGTGAGGAGAGTGTTACTAGTTTTGGTGTGTTCGGGGGGCTCACATGCAGTCAGAGACACGCAGTCGCTTGTTTGATTTCCTGGCTCATGGCTTGGTGAGTATCAGTGTTATATATTTATTTCAAATGATTTCTGTTTAAGGTAACTTCCAGACATGCGGTGGTGCGGCAGTCGTGGGCCGTGGCAGATCTTCACATTGGCGTATCTACTGATGCCTTTACAAAAAGGATGTACTTAACCGATACCGCAGCCTCTCCGAGCTTTACAGAGACCTGCATCACTGTTGCATCTGTAGGGATTCATATAGTGATGAGCCGTGAGGAAGGAGTTAGACAGTCTTTTAGAGAGATGTTCAGATCTGACTGATGTTTCAAAATGATAATTGAAGGATTTATTAATATCCACAAGAGCAGAATGTGTAGGTGATGCTGAACATCTCAAGGTTCCTGTAGATCTTGGTCTTAAAGGTTTAAAAGGAAGATTTTGAAGGTTTAAGGTAATAATGCCTGGGAATGTCCCTTTTTTGGTCACTGTTTTGATACTAAATTGAAAGAATGCCTAAAGGTGAAAAGTCGAGATGTTGGACAGTTTATTTTTTTGTTTGTTTGTTTGTTTTTTTAAATTATTATTTATTTATTTATTTTATGTTAAGGAGGGAACGCCCTCTACCCACCAGGCGAGAGCACGGCTTATTGTGCGCTCTCCGACTCCGGCTACCGATGGCGAAGTGGCATGGCTCGGGATACAGGTGGTCGTGGTGTTTATTAAACTAATCCAGAGCAGCATAGAAATCCAAAATATCATCTGGTGATGGGCCTGTGGTCAGAGACTGACTACTGATGAGGGACTGTTGGTTGGGGAAACAGATGAAGTCTAACGCTGTGAAAAGAAAAGCCCAGAGCTGTATGACTGCACATGGGGCTTTATTGAAATCTTTAGGCATTAAATTTGATTTGAGAAATGGTGCACCACCCTGCTACTGTGCGAAATTAACAGCATTAGGTTTTTTTTCTTAATTTATACTGCATTTGTAACCATACAGAATGATTTATTTGTCTGTAATGCTGATCCAAGTAGTGTAACTTGCACCTTTTTACTTTTTCCGCTATATTTGCATTGGCAATTACTGTAGCAGTGCATTATACATTTACCACAAATGCAGTTAAATGAGTCCTGTGCAGATATTTTATATTTTAGAGCAAGAATATTAGTTTGAAATATCGGACAAACCAAATTCTGTTCAATGTCCATATCCTTA
Source organism: Salminus brasiliensis (assembly GCF_030463535.1). Lineage (NCBI taxonomy): Eukaryota > Metazoa > Chordata > Actinopteri > Characiformes > Bryconidae > Salminus > Salminus brasiliensis. The sequence goes on from NC_132898.1 coordinate 3,114,507, forward strand.
TTTTTTCTTCCCCCTAAAGATGTTATTTATTTGTTATCAATAGTCATATAATAATTATAATAATAAAGAAAATGGGTGTAAAAATGAATCCGGCCATTTCTGTTCATTCATCTTTAGGATAGCTATATGCTAAATAAGCTGTTCTGATTGGCTGTGCCTCATTCTGTAAGTACTCTGAGCGGAAACCTTCCTGAGAACTGCAGCCTGAGTGGGCGGGGCTACACTGTGGTAGGGTGAATGGACTGAGATATGTAAATGAGTCGATTCACGTGACCTCACTTCAGAGGGGGACTGTTTTACAGCCTTGCTTGGCTTCCATATGTAGACGCTGGGGACTGCATGTCCTTATTTTCCCCCTCAGTTCAGTTCTGTCAGTCAGACGCAGACCTTGTCGTGTTTTCTGCTGAATCCCTCTCATGTTAATGAGGTTTGCCTGTGCTGATGGAAGCAGTGAAGACTAAATAATTAGCTCCTGCTTCTTCATATTGATGAATCAAGAGAAGTCCGTCAGAGCGGACCTGAAGAGCCACCTGTTTGTCGTGACCCGTGTTTTTCTGCAGTTTGGTCACGACGTGTCTGCCGTGCTTACGAGCCGTCCTTCACCTGGAGCTTCTGTTGTACTGAGGAAATCTTCTGACCTTGGTTTAAATTCCACCCAGCTTTGATCAGCTCTGTTGATCGGTTTTGGGAGGCTTCTCTTCTCCAGAGGGCCGAGACTGAATTAGAGTAAGTTTATTAACCTTGAGGCAGAGATTCTCAAAAGAGTCTCTATTCTGGCTCTGCGGTGTCTGGGTGCAGCTGAATGTATAAAGGACTGCACAACCATTGAGCTTCTATACAGCAAAGGTCTGACTCTTCAGGTTGAATGTTCAGTAGGACTAATATCTAGGGATGCACAATTATAGGTTATAATTAAAGATCAGGGTGTTTGATACTGCTGTTCCAAAAATCGTGGGCGGATCTGGGGCCGAATTAGCAAAAGCTTTCCTTATAAAAATTAAATAAATAATAATAATATAATTAAGAATATTAAGACAAGCACTAGGATATTCACAAGAATGGACCGTATTCACCAATCGTTCTTAATAGTATCTTGGTAAACTAGGTGGAGTCCCAATGGGTTCTATTTTGGGGCCTATGGAACTGATGTTAATTACGATATTAGTAACGTAGTAATGTTATTGCTTTTTTATTTACTTATTTACTTCTATTATTTATATATATTGTGTGTTTTTTTATATATATATATATATATATATATGTGTGTAATTTATCTACATTTTGCATCTGAGTGTCACAGCTATCCCTTTCTGCTGTGACCCTGAGAATTTGCCCACTGTGGGACTAATAAGGGATTATCTTATCTTAATTAGTGGCAAAATATGGGTTTACCTGCAGATCTGAGAATTTCGTAATTTGTAAATGCACCTCCAGGCCCTTAATTCTTAAAGTTTCTGAATTTGTATAAAATATTGAATCTAGGCACTGATCCTCAGCTTCTTGTTCCATCGAATTGCAGAGACCAGGAATGCCACCTGCCAATCGTATGACTCCTCAAGGCCCGTCCATGGGGCCACCAGGCTACGGTGCCAGTCCGGTGTCTCGTCCAGGCATGCCGGTCATGGATCCCTCCCGCAAGAGGCCCGCTCCGACACAGATCCAGCAGGTCCAGCAGCAGAACCGAAACCAACAGTAAGTGCCGAATAAGCGTCCTATACGAACGTTTGCAGTAATTTTTATTACTGGATTATTTTAGTATCACAGACTGGCTATGAATTTACTAACTGTGGTATTTGTTCTATTTTAGTGCCAAGAAGAAGAAAATGGCTGATAAAATTCTACCTCAGAGAGTGAGTACCCTTGCTCGAAAGAACTGTCTCTAGTAACGGTGTGCTTCCACTTTACCAGTGTAGTTATGGGGGAGTGGTGGTGGTGGTTGGTGTGGTGCAACAGATAACACCACTACCTGCCGCTGCACTACCACAATATGTTGGAGGCTGGAGTTCGGTTTCCGGTCTGGGTGACTGTGCTGCACTACACCAATAAGAGTCCTTGGGCAAGACTCCTAACACTACACTGGCCCACCTCTGTAATACGAGTAACCATGTAAGTCGCTCTGGATAAGAGCGTCTGCTAAATGCCATAAATGTAAATGTACTGCTTCTGAAAATGTGCTCGCGTAGACGAGCGGATCAACCTTGGTTGTAAGAACAGATGTTATTACACATCTATAACTATAGCAGAGAATGTGATACACGTGTAATTAAGTGTAGAGTAAAATTAAATGAAATGAGGTGTATGTATGAGCATAGGCTGTAAAACTTTATGTAAATGTGTATGTAATATCAAATGTAGGCACTGATTCACTAATTATATAATATAATATATGTATTTAATATGCAATTAAACTATGGGTGGTTTAGTCTTTGTTAAAGATGATTGACTTGATGGTTGACTTATCAGTTATAATTAACTAGTAATTGACCTGTTGTGATTTAAATGGAAAAATTATTATACAATTATAATCTGTAAATAATTGTGGCGTTACTTATTATAAAATGACAGTTATTACAAACACTTAATATAATATAATATTTTTCAGATTGCTCTTTTTTGCATGATGTGGTACCTGTAACTAAGAGAGAGCACTACACCACTTGTGAATCACCAATATTGAGCTTATGGGTTAATAGAGTTTATTTATTTATTTATTTATTTCACAACTGGTCCTTTTTAAAAGCTCTATGCTATTTTTAGTAGTAGTACGTAAGATGAACATCTGAAGGTGTCTAAAACTACTCACTTTTAACACTGAACAGGAATAAACACACTCAGAGCTAACATCACACCACACAGTGTGAGGGTGGGAATTATTCCAGGCTACATCTGTTTAGATCTGTGCTTTTATTTATTTATTTGTCTGTCTGTCTGTCTGTCTCCTGTCACTGCAGATCAGAGAGCTAGTCCCAGAGTCTCAGGCTTATATGGATTTGCTGGCTTTTGAGAGGAAGCTGGATCAGACCATTATGCGCAAGAGGCTTGATATCCAGGAGGCACTAAAGAGACCCATCAAGGTAAACATGATCTTCAGCTCCCATGTAATTGCGTTTGTGACTCAGGCTAATTTCTCCTCTTTGGGATTAGTAGGACCTAACGAGTGTAAAAAGTAAACGTAGTCTTTGTACAAGAAGCCGTTTTTGCGAGGGGGGAAAAAAATAATGTCTTCATTTGAGGCTAAAGGATCAAAGTAAAAAAAATTAAAAAAAAAAAAAAAGTATAATGGTGCAGAGAATCAGAAATGCAATGTTCCTAAATGAGGATTCAGGGTTAAGTAGAACTTTAAGTGGTTAGAGAAATAGGTTTAGGATAAAACCCCTTTTTTTTTTTTTTTTTTTTTTTTTTTACGCAGTAGGATTATCGCGGTAGTCTTAATTTGCATGTGGCGCTGTGATATTTGGGGTCGTTATATTATATTATAAGGTCATTTATTTTGTGTATATAAAGGCATGTCAATTTAACATGCTTTACAAATACATAATTACAGTATGGATCACTGAACTGTAAATTAGAGGGGTGTATTTGAAGAGTGCAAAAGTGTGTGTGTGTGTGTGTGTGTGTGTGTGTGTGTGTGTGTGTGTGTGTGTGTGTGGTTTGTAGTAGTACTTTACTACTTTGTTTAAATGATTTGCAACACTGACCTCTGGAATTCTGCAGTTTGGAAATGAGCACAATAATAAATTGCAGGATTGAAGTGTTCAACAGACAGAAATACTGAAGTCCTGTTCTAGTGCATTCACAGTATGTAGAAATGTAATGGCAAAATGCTCAACTCCCCCTTCTTTGGTTAAAAGTCCTTGAGCTGTGTTTTGTAGCTCCTCATATTGGAGGCTGAATGTAACCTGAATGTGCCAAAAGATGCTCCATCATGATGTTTTGAAGATGAAGGAATTAAATTCCTGATAATTGGATTGTTTGTTTATTTTATTTTTTTCCTTCCAGCAAAAGAGGAAGCTGCGCATTTTTATCTCCAACACTTTCAACCCTGCCAAGCCTGATGCTGAGGATGGCGAGGGCACTGTAGCATCATGGGAGCTACGGGTGGAAGGGAGACTGCTTGAGGATGTAAGTTGATGCATTGAAGATGAGCGCGGCGTAGCCTGGACTTTTCTGTTTCCTCGTTTATGGGTTATAAACCAGTTTTTGAGGAATGGCTGTTGATGCTACGGCATGCCTGTGATCTCATATACCTGTTGAGGTGTTCCCACACAGATTTGTTTTTTGAAACAGAGGCAGTGACTTCCAGATGAGCATTAAATTAGATTAGATAATATTGCTAAGTATTCTTGAATATCATAACTACTTTAAGAATATCATTAAAAAAGGAAGTTTAATTAGCTTAAGTAAGGCGGGTTCAGGTTTGATGCGTTTTCAGCATAAGTACAGATTCAGTCTTGTTGGAAAAGCATCCCAGAAGGCTCCTCATGTCCAAATCGGATCACAGCTGAAGTTCCAAAATGCGCATGTATGTATTAGTGCTGTCCAACTTGGTAAGGCAATTAATTTGCGTTTAAGGTTACTGCTTTAAAGTTTACAAGTTAATCATGCACATTATTTATATATTTATTTATATAAACGCATGTTAATCATCTTTCCAATGTTGGCTCCAACTTTCTCCCGTCATTCTCTTACCCCTCCTTCATCTAACATGCATGCACACAGCTGCTCCTATCTAAGCTTAATCCAGGCCAATGACTGATCCTCCATTTATTTCTTAAAGTTCTCAATTACACTAGGATATTATGAGTCAGTTTATTAGGGTTTTGTTATAGTTGATTAATGATATATATATATAATTTTTCCCCATTCATTCAGAGCTGGGCTTATCACATTGTGATATTTCATCGTAGTAAGCTTTCCTAATCATATGGAGGAGACTGTTAGTGCTTAATAAACACTGATCAGCTGCAGGTTTCATTACTAACAGTGTAATTACACTTGGTTATTGAGATGAAGAGCAGCTGATGTTGAGTATAAATTGTTGTATTCAGTACAGGAGAGGATCTGAATAGTAGTTTATAAGAATCTGACACTACTGCTGTTTTTAGCCTGTGATTACATGTATTGTGATACAGTCTTTTTACCATATAGGCCAGCCCTACTTCAATATATTACACCCTTGTTTCCTGACAAAGCATTTCCATAAATGAGCAGGTGTCCCAATACTTTTATTTTCGCGTTCGTGCTCTTCACTGTTGCTTACATGTTCTTTGATTAGATGCTATGCAGAAGTAGCGTGTAGAACATGGGCAGTTCACACAGACCTGACGGATTTCTTGCTGTGCTGTGAGAGTGGAGGTATCTGAAGGCCCTTCTCTTATGGTAAAACTAAAATCCTGTCCATTTCAGACCGCAGTATCCAAATACGAGGCCACCAAACAGAAGAGGAAGTTCTCTTCTTTCTTCAAGTCTTTAGTGATTGAGTTGGACAAAGACCTGTACGGGCCCGACAATCATTTGGTAGAGGTAAGAGACTAACGCAGACTTTGTTGGCTAATGCTTATTCAGTCCTGTGTTGTGAGACTCGGTTGTACGTTCTGCTGCAGCCTTTTGTGACTGTAATGATGTCCTCCGGCTGTTTCCCTAGTGGCACAGAACACCCACTACTCAGGAGACTGATGGCTTCCAGGTGAAAAGGCCAGGAGACGTGGGCGTGCGCTGTACTGTCCTCCTAATGCTCGACTACCAAGTAAGCCTGCTCGTTAATGCGTGGACGCTGAAGTTCACCGATTTGTCGCCTCACAAGGTCCTGTCACTCATGTCCTGCAACTGCTTTCCAGTTGTGGCCTGAATGTTTGCATTTTAAGGTGCACTAATCACCACTAGGTGTCGCCGCATCACTGAGATGCACTACAGCTTGGGGGATGAGATGCTTAATATGGAATGAAGCTTCATAGTTCAGTGACCTGTTATACCAGTTGATGTGCCTCTTACCACTTAAATGTAAAATATCTCTTACAATAATATTACACATGTAGTTCTTTAGTAATTACTGAATCATTTATTAGATGTGGATTATTTTTAGTAGATACAGAATTACATAGATGCTAAATGCAACTACAGCTGTACTCTAAATCAAAAAAAATTATTGTTAATACTGAATCATTTAGATTATATAATGAATGCAGCATTTAATGGTAGATATGGAATCATTTATAGAAGAATTGTTTGTTGTAGGTACTGAATTGTTTATAGTAGATGCTAAATACAGAATCCTTCCTTGTTACTGAATAACCAAATAATAATTACATGGTTCATTTATAGTAGATGCTGAATGTAGAATCACTTGTTGATACTGAATCGTTTATTGTTAGATACTGAATACTTCATGAGTTTATTGTAGATACAGAACAGCTTATTGTAGGTACTGAATCATGTGTAATTGATGCTGAATGGGGAATCATTAATTGGTGATACTCAATAATTTGATGTAGATGCTGAATATGGCTTTTTGGCTTTTTTTAAATACAGAATTGATTGTTATAGATATCAAATCAATAATAGATGCTGAATTCAGAGTCCTTAATTGTTGATACTGAATCATTTATAGTAGATACAGAGTCATGCATTGCTGCATGATTCATTTATAGTGGAGAATCAGTGTGAAATCAATTGTTACTGAATCATTTATTTTAGATGCTGAATATGGCGTTTTTATTGTAGGCATCGAATCAAATGAATCTTTCATTTATTTATTTTTGGATATTATAGGTAATGCATTTCTATTTTAATCTGAGTACAATGTCTTACAATTAAAGCAAAAATTTAAGAGTTCAAGGGGTTGATGTAACGCAAACTACTGTGTTCTACCTCCTTCAGCCACCTCAGTTTAAGCTGGACCCCAGGCTGGCCCGCATGCTGGGCATCCACACCCAGACCAGGCCAGTCATCATCCAGGCTCTGTGGCAGTATGTGAAGACCCACAAACTACAGGACCCCCATGAGCGCGAGTTCATCAATTGTGACAAGTACCTCCAGCAGGTATAGCTGTTCCTTTTGTGTTGACTGAGGCCCTGCCCTCACTCTCCCCTATCTTGTCATGGTATAGATCTGTTTTATTGAACCTTTGGTCATGCCCTGCAGATCTTTGAGACCCAGAGGATGAAGTTCTCTGAGATTCCTCAGCGCCTGCATGCTCTACTGATGCCCCCTGAGCCAATCATCATTAATCATGTGATTAGGTAAGGTTACGGCCGTTAATCATCAGTCTGTCGATGTGCATCCTTAGCTTTCTTATTCATCTTTTGTCCACCTGCCTTCTCCAGCGTGGACCCAAATGACCAAAAAAAGACAGCCTGCTACGACATTGACGTTGAGGTGGATGACACCCTTAAGACCCAGATGAACTCCTTCCTGCTGTCCACTGCCAGTCAGCAGGAGATTGCAGGCTTGGATAACAAGGTACGCTAGTAGACTTTCACCAGGCTCAACCCACCAGTTCACTGCGGATGCCTTGTTTCGCCATTTCTCTTTAAATAAATGTGGTTACGGGGGGGGGGGGTACTGTTACCATATTCACTGTATGGACAACAGTTTTGGGACAGCATTGTTGTGAGGATTTGGTTGCATCCCTCAACAAAAGCCTTTGTGAGGTCAGGATGTTGAATGGTCTCCAACCCAACTCCTCCCATAAGTACGGGATAGAGCACCGCCATCATTCCAGAGAACACAGTTCTTCAACAGCTCAATGCTTGGAGGGCTTTATACCTCTCTAGCTCACGCCTGGCATTAGGCATGTTGCCAATAGGTTCATGTTCTCTACAGGGACTAGACATGCTGTATGTGTGTTCTGTACACAAAGCAGCAGCGTCCATTAGAAGGGCTGTCCAAAAACAATTGGTCTCAAATACGTACTGTGCATCCGAATGTGGAGTAGGTTGGTTTAACAGCCTCAAACTTGTAGTTGTCTTAATCTTTGAATTCAAAGAATTCCAAATTCTGAATTCCATGTTCTAAATTCTAAATTTCATGTTCCGAATTGCACATTCATAATTCCACGTTCCGAGTTCTAAATTCTAAATTCCACGTTCCAAGTTCTAAATTCGTAATTTCACGTTCCGAATTGCACATTCGTAATTTCATGTTCCGAGTTCTAAATTCCATGTTCTGAGTTCTGACTTCCACGTTCCAAATTCTAAATTCCATGTTCTAAATTCCACGTTCCAAGTTCTAAATTCTAAATTTCACGTTCCGAATTGCACATTTGTAATTCCACGTTCCGAATTGCACATTTGTAATTCCACGTTCCGAATTGCACATTCGTAATTCCACGTTCCGAGTTCTAAATTCTGAATTCCACGTTCCGAGTTCAAAATTCTGAATTCCACGCTCCGAGTTCAAAATTCTGAATTCCACGCTCCGAGTTCTGAATTCCACGCTCCGAGTTCCACGTCCCGAGTTCCACGTTCTAAATTCGTAATTCCATGTTCTAAATTCCACGTTCCAAATTCTAAATTCCACGCTCCGAGTTCTAAATTCCACGTCCCGAGTTCCACGTTCTAAATTCCACGTCCCGAGTTCTAAATTCGTAATTTCATGTTCCGAATTGTGCATTCGTAATTCCACGTTCCGAGTTCTAAATTCCACGTTCATGGATTGGATTGTTTTGGGTAATCGGCGTACAAACAGTACTTGAGTAATGCAGAGAAGATAATACCTCGCTTTCTCGGCCAAGATTGAGAATGAATCGGTGAGTGAGTGATGTCCATTGGTCCATTTTGCTGTTATGGGCCACATGTTCTCTTCAGCTCACCCACTTGGCTCTTGAAGGCTTCATGACTCATGTCATGCTTAATCTCACTGGCCTATCAGCATTCTGTATTAAGAGGTCATGCTGAGTGGCTTGATTTCCCCCTCCCGAATCCAAGCAAGAGGTCACTAAGGCTGATTTAACAGTGCTTTGTTGGCGCACAACGCAGTGAAGAACAATTCAAGGAAGGGTTGCTGTTGAGAAATCGTCTGCTGCAAGTGTTACGAGTGACCTTTGCTTTGTGGTGCTGCTTGTGGGATTTGCCTGTTGCATGAAAATTTCAAAATTTGACCTTTGAATTATATAAATTGATCATTTTTTCAAATTATAATTAATGGCCAGTTTGGAATGTGTTTTACCTTTTGGTTTCAAAGTCTAAGACATTAAAGCCCGCACATGCAGCCCTAATGAAAGCTTTGAGTAAATCATTAGCTACTAGCCCTCCTCTAATGCAGAATCTCCCCTGGCTGAGCATGCACCTAGGTAGTGCGCACGGCATGACTGTGGCCGTGTTTGCGGCGTATGACGCATTGATGCACCGTCTCAGATAAACTGTCCAAATGTTTGTGGACAGGACACAGCTTCTATAAGTTGCGCCCATTGCTGACAGAGATGTGCAAATGTGCCTCATGCACACGGCTTGTGTAGTCCCTGTATGAATGCCATCAAATCTTCACAGCTTCACACCTCCAAGAAAACCTTCTTCCATGCACAGTAGAAACAGTTACTCCAACAAAAGCAGGATAATCTTTTTTTTTTTTTTTTTTTTTTTCCTTTTCCCTTTAATGAGCAGGTGTCCCAATACTTTTGTCCACAGTATCTTTTCAGTCCATGATGTAACAACCTTTCTCACTGGTACTTATGTGCTGTATCCCAAATGTAATCACTGGTTAGTCCTCTGGGCTGTAGCACCGCTGAGCCTGATTGGTTTAATGCTAATTTGCTGATGTTATAAGCTCCACCTACTTTTACTCTGCTTCTGAATTAGCAGGGAGTGTGAATGAATGAAATTCTCATATCTTGACCCTAAAGAAATGACCATAACTCCAAAACACACACACACACCCACAAGATCTGAGGCTTCTTATCGTCTGCTCTAGAGCACCAGCCATTCTGTCCCCTTTGTCTCTGTTATTTCTGGTCCAACACCCCCCCAGACACTGCATGGGAGCGTGCTACTGATGTTTTCTTTAGGTCTGAAGGTCCGCAGCCTTGTTTGGCTGCACGTCCTGTTCCTTCCCAGTGTATATCAGAGTCGTGCATCCTCTGGGTTAAGCAGTTGGGAATCCTTTCAGTTTCAGCGGGAGTGTTATGGCTGTGGAGTTGCACAATGGAAACGGTTCAGATCAAGAGCGTGTTGTGGGAAACCCTGTTTGTCTGTCTTTCTGCTGATGTTTAGCATCAGCATTGTCCCGAGTCTTTTTATCTTCGGTTTTTAGAGTCGTTGCTGGTCTAGTAATGATTTATCAAAGCGACGGCCTTAGTGGTCAGGGTTACAGCCATGCTCCCGTGACACGGTGGCCAATCCTGCTCTTTCGCAACTCCTGTTCAGCAGAATTACTAAAACCAAGACGCTCAGGACTGAGTGAACTTTGTACATGTGCTCCCTAGGCAAACAAGTTCACTTAATTGGGGGGGTTTATGCCGCTGAGCTAATCTAGATAGGCTTGAGTTTTAAGGGAATCATGGCTGGCTGTGGTCCCAAGCATAGATTAAGCTAAATCCAGAATGGAATGGGGATTTTTATTATTTAATTATTTTCCATTGAAAATCCTTCTAAAACAAGAGAAGGTGCTGGAAAACTCACAAGCCTCATTCACCAATATAGTACAGGGAACTTTGAATTTGAGGAAAGCCCTAATTAAAACTCCATAAGTGTTTCATAAGTGCAGAATGATGGATCCCATTGTTCTTGTATACTGAACATATCCCAGTTTAACAACATTGGTCCATCTCAGTTTTTGTGACCATTATAGTTTAAGAATAAATTTCTGATCTAAAAACTTGAAAGCCCCTGATGTCCCCTCTTTTCTGGCCGTAGTAAAGCTCTCAGTATTGTTTACTTTGTCCCTTTGCCTTCAGCTCATCGTCTTTCCACATGTAGCATGTGTTCCCTTTGACCCAGTTTCGTCACCAGTCCACCAGCACTGATCTCGCCGTTTGCGCCATTCATTTAGTCGTTGACCTTTGTAATCAGTTAGTATTTATTTTGAAATCTTTATCACATGATTATAGGCTACTATAAAGTTTTGTGATGCTTAGATGTTGATTATCTTCACCCTTGTTTGCTTCACCTTTTAGATCCATGAGACCATTGAAACCATCAATCAGCTGAAGACCCAGAGGGAGTTCATGCTGAGCTTTGCCCGTGATCCTCAAGGCTTCATCAATGACTGGCTGCAGTCGCAGTGCAGGGATCTGAAGGTGAGCCCACTGAAAACCCGCACTTAAACATGACCATGGTTGACCATGGTGTACAGTCATGAAGCTCCTTGGTGGCGGTCGTCTCATTCAGGTTTCTGCTAAAGTGTAAGTGAACACTAGAAGCAGTGATCTTGCATCAGCAGTCCACGCTCAGTGATTTGGAAGGAAGGTTTTCGGCACCATCTCCTACCCTTTAACCCAGCCCTCCATTAGTCCCCATGGCTGTATTGTTTGCTCAGCTGTTTCTTGGTGATGGGCCAGTGCCTGGCTGACTGGACTTCTAATGATATCAGAAGTGGGGGATGCTTGAGAGTGACTCATATGACCAAAGGTTGTTGGTTTCACACTTCCACAAAAGTCTCCAAAAGCTTTTTAAGTGTTTGAGATGTTCTGCTTGGTAATTTGTTGGAAAGGATGTCGTTTCAAAATGTGAGATGACATATAACCTGCTGTTTCATCCAGACAATGACTGATGTGGTTGGAAACCCAGAAGAAGAGAGAAGGGCTGAGTTCTATTTCCAGCCATGGGCTCAAGAGGCTGTATGTCGCTACTTCTACTCCAAGGTAAGGCTCCATCCATGCACCACGTAGCCAAATGTGAAAGAATTCATTGCTTTGCCCTAGGTACCATGTTCCTTTTCCCACCAACGGCCATATTCAAAGCATCGTTCAAAACTAAACCTAGGGGTGCAGAGGGTGGAAAATTTGATTAATTTTTTTAATCAAATTTTTTCAATCATTAAAAAAACTTTCCTTGGAATTAATAGGAAATATTGGACAATTTAAAGGAACTATCATACACTACCGATGACCCAAAAAAAGTACAATCAAGAATGAATACTTATTCATTTTTAACATCAATCAAATAAGTATTTCCCCACAAGCTAGTGGTGAGTGTCAGGTTTCTAGAAGTCATCTGGACATCTGGTGATGGAGCAATGAACAGTACAGCAGGAGGCGTGGCCTCAATAGCCCTGCAGTGTGTAATGTGCCTGGGATTGAGGAGCAACTCTTTTGTCATCATATCTAATTAGTTTTGTTTTTTTCTTTTCTTTACAAGTATATGAAAGTTTCTCACTTTTAGCTTTGAATATTCCAATTTTATTCCCATTATTTTTATAATTACCCATTAATTCACATATTTTCCAACTTAGAAAATTCCCTGAATATTGCAACCCTAGCCAAACCTAAACTCCATCTCTGCAGCCAAAGTGGTGCTCCAGTCTTTACTCCTGAAAATGATTCGATGTGTTTACCCACAGGTCCAGCAGAGAAGACAGGAGCTGGAGCAAGCCTTGGGCATCAGGAACACTTAAGCAAGAACGGAGGCCCGGGAGGACCGAAGGCAGGAGAGGCTGCTGGATAGCGAAGTTCGTGCCAGCGGTGTTGGACTGAACTGCCATCTCCTCTTACTACTCACAAGGACATTAAAACTACAGTTTCTTTGCCTGCTTTCTTGATGCAGTTAGGTTAGGAGAGCGCCCTGCGCTCTGCTTCTCCTGCTGAGCAAGAACGCTCCGACTCGGTTTGGTGCCCCTTTTACCTTTTTAAACCCTTTGAATTTCCCAGGCTTATTTCTCCACTTGGTCTCTTTTTACCCCTTTAGAGAGAGAGAGTTAAAGTGGGGACCTCCTCCTGTGTGTCGGGCTGCTTCCATCATTTTGAAGTAGACGCTGTTACAACGGTTATGATGCAGACAAGAATCAGAAGTATGGGAAGGGGAGGTGCAGAAGGTGACCATAGTTGTAAGCTATGGCTAGAGACCCTGGGCAGTTTGAAGGCATGCAGAAAGCTAAGGTTTTCACCTTCAGTTGTAAAAATTTTGACGTGCAGCAACTTCTGCGGTGTGGAAATACTCATTTCAGGTCCGTGTGACGAGGTTAATGAACACGGCGGTGTGTTGCCTCAGTGGTCCATGCCTTTCCTCGTAGTGAGATGAATGTTGTATGAGGTTTGTTAACAGTAAGCCTCCACTGAAACGTTTTCTGACCCTGAATCCCCTCATATAACTGACATTTAATCTTCCGTTATTGTATCGTACCACCGTTTGTTTCCCTTATTTAAAAGAGAATCTTTCCTTTTTTTCGCAAACAGGTGCTGCATAGACTCTTGTAGGTAACAAAACTGATGGAAAACAGAAAAAAAAACAACTGTGGGGCCACTTTTCTCATTTGTTTTTGCCGCGAATAGATATTCGTCTTGGATATGGAGTATATTAAGATTAGGTAGCTGTAGATTTAATAAAGGAAGTAGTTTATAGTACCTCAACTCTACAAAGCTATGAAATTGTAAGCAGATGCTTAGAGCTAGTTGATTTGGCATTAATTAATGACCTTGGTTGATTTTATGGAAAGCCACACTACATTGGCTACATCATGGTCCATGCTCAGGTAATTTACTCCACATAAACTTTTCATTATTTTTTTCTTTAACCCTTTTGTTCGTAACTATTTCACACTCTCACCTTGACATGAAGGACCGACAAGCCCCATGATTGCAGCGTGGCACCTATGGTGTATCCATGCCTTGAAGATCTCCTGTAGACCTTTCAGAGAAGAGTTTGAGGCGGTCGTGGCTTTAGACTGAAACATTCTCAGTGCTTTTTAAACATTGTGTGCATTGCGTCGTCTTTTGGCCGACGTAAGAAACCATTAAAGCTCCAACTTTCTTTTCTTTTTTATTATTATTTCAATTCTTTTATGGACCAAATTTGTTTGAAATTGTCAACCCTTACAATAAAGAGTATCTTGTATTGATGGAGTTTGCTTGTATCAGTCATTAGCCCAGCTTCAGTGTGTTATTTTAAGATTTGCACTTTGAGCGTTACTGAGTTTAGGTACTACTACTGCTTCTATCTGGAAAATTCCACTTCCAAGAGGGGAGGGATATCATGCTTTTTACACCCTACGTCTTCATTTAGAGCTGGGGTGGTTAATTGCAGTCCTGGAGGGCTAGATTCCTGCAGTTCTGTGCACTTTTCATGGTGATGGCTCCTGGTAATTGCCAGGGTGAGTGGGTTGGCAAGAGCAGGGACATCATCTAACTGACCTGGACTCTGGCACCTGGTTTTTAGACCCTAAAAGCCCTTTTTGTGAGACTCCAGTCTTCTGATCATTGGTTATTGGGCATTTTATGAAATTATATGAAAAATTCAGAATCCGTACTGCCGGTGTTGGAGATGACGTTTTAATGACACTTTAAATTTATAAATCTTTAAGAATCTGCTGAAAAGGGTTCAACCGAGGCAGGTTCACCAGCCTGGGTCATATAGAGGGTAATAAATTCATGTCTGGTGTTATGATTACTTTAAGAGTGGAATTTCTTCCTTAATTTTTCATCTTTCTGCTTTTCCCCCACATCTGGTCACACCCCCTTTATTTATTTATCTCCTAAGAGGGTACGAATGTTTTGGGAAAGGGTCACAGACACACACATCTGGCCTTATTAAACATTCAGTCTTTTAATCTTCATATATGTAAAAAATTATGATTTTTATCCATGTTTACGTGTTAACGCACATAAATCCCTGCTGATCAGCCTGGTCACCTCAAGCTGGTTAAACTGGTTGACCAGTTTGGGGGAGGGATGGGGGGGGGTCTTGGTTTAATGGTTTAGTTGATCTACCAGCTCGACTAGGCTAGTCGAGTCTTGCTAACAGACCAGCTAAGCTCCTCCCAGCTTGGTCCAATTGGTCAAGGTGATTGACTATAGCTAGTCCATCAAACCCCAAGCTAGGTTGGTAGACCAGGCTATGTTTTTGGTTGAGTTGGGGGTCCACCGTGACCCTCCAGGACCAGCTTACACCATCTGAAACCATCTACCAGCAAGAGTTGCAAGAGGGTCTTGGGCTGGAGGGGTACTCAGTGTGAGGGACCTCAGTATGTTCAATAAGGGTTAATCCTGGCCTGTGAGTGTCTTTAATCTTTAGAAACACCTCCTGAGAATACTGTAGACCCAAATGACTACAGTCTCTCCAGCTGTAGCCCCCCCCTGCAGTGCTGTATTACATAAATGAGTGAGTGTGTGAAAGTGGGCGTGAGCTGCACTGCCTCCCTCCCTCCCTCCCTCCCTCCCTCCCTCCTGAGGACTATAAATACGGTTGAGCTCCTCAGCTCTGCTGCTCTCAGAAGCGCAGAAGTGGCTCCACGAACCAGCCAGCCAGCCCGCCACCCAGCCCGCCACCCAGCCCGCCAGCCAGCCTGCAGAAACGCTCATATAGGCTACAATGGCAGCTAAGAAGGTCTGCATCATCGGTTCTGGCAACTGGTAAGTCTCCCTGCTCGTCGCTCGTCACTGTTGGTCATCTGGTGTCCTGCAGAGGGAGCACGGCTCTATTTTGGGCTGCAGAAACTGATCCTGCCTCTATGAACTTTCCTTGTCGTGATAGCAGACAGACAGACAGACAGACAGACAGCAGGTGAGACACAGGGAACTGTGGTGACATTTGGAAAGATCTGCAGACCCACTGTGCTCGCTGGTGGGCTCTCCAGTGGTGATGGTGGTGGTAGTAGTAGTAGTGGTGGTGATGGTGTTGGGAGGATGGGGGGTTGGGGGGGGTGCACTAGTTTAATACAGCAGGACGCTGGCTGTGACGTCATACCTGTGGAAATCTGCTGAGTAATAACCTTCAAAGAACTGCTAAGCAATAGAGCTTTAAAGCAGTGGTCCAATGGGGTTGCGGAAATGACCACAACACCGAAAAAGGCTTTGGGCAGCTTTTCAGCGAGGCAGCAGGACTAATGCATCCATTCATGCAATTTTCTCATCAGCCAATCATATCACAGCAGTCCACAGCAATGGGAGAGATGTGTGATGTCAGTGATTCTGGGTTGTGCTCTTGGTTCGAGGGCTTGTAGGACCAATGCCGATCTCCTGAGGTCCTTCAGGTCTGCAGTTGGAAATGCCTTGCTGATGATAGGACAGAGAGGTCAGTGAAGAATGGCCAGACTGGTCGAACAACTGTGGTGAGCAGAAAAAAAAGCATCTCCAGACATGTCTGACCTCGAGGAGGACCAGGAGGAAGAGGTTCCACTTCTGTCCGCCAAGACCAGAAAGCTGAGGCTGCAGTGGCTCGGCACAGGCTCACCAGCACTGAGCAGCTGAAGACCGGAGAGACGTAGAAGCCTGGTCTGATGGATCTGCGGTCATCACACAGGTGGTAGGGTCAGAATTTGGACAGCATGAAGTCCCTTATGTGAACAGGCCAGGCCAGGCTGTTTGAGTATTGCTGCTACCCATGTGAGGCCACCCATCTTCTAACGGCTACATCCAGCATGATGATGATGATGATGATGATGATGTTGCACCACGTCACAAAGCAGAACCAGTCTCAATCTGTGGCTTCAGCATGGATTCTTCACGGTCACTGGATCTGAATCCAGTAGATCACCTTTTGGGTGTGGTGAAACTGAAATGGTGAGATCTGAGGTCTGAGGTCTTTCCCAGGGGGCTGTATCAATCAAACCAGTGCAAAAACACACCAGACAGTCCTTAAACAAAGCCGTGATCTTCTGCAGACCCTGAACTGCTGTGCAGTTCCTCCATATTTACTACCCAGCAGCTCGGGAAATTCCCGCTGCAGCTGTTTGTTGAGCGTTGTTTGACTGACCGTAGCAGCGTCTGTTCGTCCACTTCAGAGTGAGTCCAGTTTCTGAGGAGGATCAATATGCTCTGCTCTGTTTACCGGGAGCAGGAGTTTGCACTCATGGCCTGTCCTGTACACTGTTAGAGGCACACTGTCATTTAGTGTTCGGATGTATTTCACCTGAAAAATGAAAGATGAAAATATGAAAAATATGTATTTTTAATTATTTAAAATGTTCAACTACTTAAGAATGAGGAGACTTAAGACTGTGCTCGGTCTGCAGTTCTAGAACCTTGTGTACTAACTGGTATAGTACACCAATACTGGTATTTAACAGCCAGTAAACCTATTATTATATCATAATTATTATTATTATATAATACGATAGTATTATATAATGTTACATAACTGTACATCATTATATAATTCCATTATATAATTACAAATGTTAATGTTTCTGGGCTAAAAGGGAAATTCAGGGAATCCTCAGCCTCTTCCCAGCCTTCACAGTAGGCCCAATCAGTCCCAGGACTGTCATTTATTTATAAAAATATATATATTTATTGTATATTTAATATAATCATAACATAAAACCAAAAAGTTTTGTAGAATTACTCTTTAATTATTCTATATTTTTTACGTTTATACAGTTTTTAATTTTGGTTGAAAACAGAAGAGGTAAACTCTTGAAAAGCCTGAAAGATTTTTTTCTCTGCTGTATCCAGGCAGATTACGCCAGTTGAGCTCTCTCATTGGTTAGGACTTCAGGAGATGAACTGAAATCCTATAAATGCCAGAGGAACAACCAGCATTATTAGAAACTGACAGAGAAATAAATAACCCACAACCAATCACATTGTGATTCCTTGTAGGTAGAACATCATTTTTACTTCTAGATAGTTCTTCTAGATAGTTCTAGATACGTTATGGAGCGCGAGTGTGTACAGGGGTCTGCCGAAATTCTTTACTGAAGGAGTGCCTGTAAAACGTCTGAATTTGATGATGGATGGACCAATAGAAATGCTCCAAAATGGCTGCACTGACTTCCATTGAAAGTTAAGGCGTTTTTGTTGTTGTTGTTGGAGATACAAGGCTTTGTGCGCCACAGTGACGATTTGAAGGGATAGATAGAGGCTGGAACAGGGTTTTTGCGTGACAGCGAGGATGTACTATACCACAGATCAGGCTGAAAATGCACCAGTGTTAGCTTAGCGCTAATACACTATTACAAACCACATAGACAAGCTATTAGAAATTAGCATTACTTTAGAGGTGTGGGTTTTTATGGGTGCAGAAGCTGCGTCTCAGAGTCACGTCTCAAAAGAAACACCACTACCAAAAGACTAAGAGGGTTGCCATGACTACCGCCCCGCCAGCCAAACTGCTGCATTGCACAATTCTGCACTTTCCGCCCCCCCACCTTCACTGCCGTGCCCCCTTCTAACCTGGGCCAGGGTTAATGACGGGTTGCTGCTTTGCTGGACGTGTGTAGGAAGCAGAGCTGCACGGTGTGTAGCTGCCCACACTAACAAGCACTATGACCAGTGACTGTGCCAGAAGGGTTCTTTGGAGAACATCCAAGAAGGAACCTTTTTTTTTTTTGTTTCCCTGAATGACCTTCAGTAAAAGTTATTGTGATTGTGAACCACATAGCAAAACCCTAGCAACCACCTAGCAACACCATAGCGTTCACCTGGGATACAATAGCAACTGTCTAGCAACATCAAAGTAACCGTCTAGAATCACCCACCTTGCAGCTACCAAGAAACCTCATAGCAACCACCTGGGGTAATCTAGCAACAACATAGCAACCACCTAGGATACAATTGCAACTGTCTAGCAACATTAAAGTAACTTTCTAACAACCATCCACCCTGCAACTACCTAGAAACCCTATAGCAACCACCTGGGATAATCTAGCAACCATCAAGCAACACCACACCAACCAACCCTAAGATACAATAGCGACTGTCTTGCAATATCAACGCAAACACCTAGCAACCACCCACCCTGCAACTACCTAGAAACCCCATAGCAACCACCTGGGATACAATTGCAACTGTCTAGCAACATCAAAGTAACCGTGTAGCAATCACCCACCCTGCAACTACCTAGAAACCCCATAGCAACCACCTGGGATAATCTATCAAGCATCAAGCAACACCATACCAACCACCTTAGGATACAATAGCAACTGTTTTGCAACATCAAAGCAAACACCTAGCAACCATCCATCCTGCAACTACCTGGAAAACCCTATAGCAACCACCTGGAATACCATAGCAACCATTTAGCAATCACCTGTGATACAATTGCAACCGCCTAGCAACATCAAAGCAACCACCCACCTTGTGCTTCCTAGCAACCACCTAGCAACCACCTACTGTACCACAGCAACCTCAGTAACAAGTATACCCTTGAAAATAATGGAAAATGCAGGCCTCATAAAGGTTTAAGGCCTGTAAAGAGTTAAATTGCTCATAATTAACCGTGTTCCTCCAGGGTAATTACTCATCAAGCTGCCGTGATGTAACCGATGTCCCTTATGCCATTCCTCATTACTCTGTAAGTGCTCAGATTCCTGAAATCTTTGTCGTTCCTCAGGGGTTCTGCCATCGCCAAGATCGTGGGGGCCAATGCAGCCAAGTATGACACGTTTGAAACAACGGTGAACATGTGGGTGTTTGAGGAGATGGTAAACGGACGCAAGCTGACCGAGATCATCAACACTGAACACGAGAACGTCAAATACCTGCCTGGACACAAGCTGCCTCCTAATGTGGTATGTGTCCTGCTACGTAAACAGTGGCATGGGTTATAGGGGTGAAAATGCTCCGATGCAATTATTTCATAAAATACAATAAAATAAAAAAGATAAGCTGTGCTGTGATTGGCTAGTTAACGTCACCGCAGTGTCTCACAGGAGCCGCATAGCATAGCTTGGTTGAGTTTTTAGCACTGTATGAGAAACATCGTTTTTTTGTAACTGGTGATTACTGGGTAGTGTTGCTGTGCCTTTCTTGTGTCCTCTCAGTGTGACGTGGCGTTAGCAAGCTAGTTGTCTAGCATTTGCTTTTAGCCTAGCACCTGCCTGGCACCCAGGTTTGGCTTTCCTGGGTTTAGCGTACTCGCTTACTAAGTTTGAGCTCCTCTTTGAGGACACTGGCTCACGGTAAAAGCTGTAGTCACGAGTCCTGGTTCCTATAGCAACCTGTTTATGTTAATGTTGTAGGTGTAAATATAACAAGCCAAGACTGTGATGTAACAGTTTGTGGGTTTTGCAATTGGCCTGTTTTACAGCTCTGTTTTAGTTCTGCTGCAACACTATAGAATCTAGCAACCACCTAGCAACTCTATAGCAACACCTTTCTATCAATCACCTAGCAACACCATAGCGACCCCCTAGCAACACTATAGCACCCGTCTAGCAACCCTAGCAACACCATGGCAACCACCTAACAACACCATAGCAACCACCTAGCAACACCATAGCAACCACCTAGCAACACTATAGCACCCATCTAGCAACACTATAGCGGCCACCTAGCAACACTATAGCACCCATCTAGCAACCACCTAGCAACACTATAGCCCCTATCTATCAACCACCTAGCAACACTATAGCACCCATTTTTCAACCCTAGCAACACCATAACAACCACCTAACAACACTATAGCACTCATCTAGCAACACCATAGCAACCACCTGGCATACAATTGAAACTGTCTAGTAACATCAAAGTAACCGCTTAAAGCTGTTCTTTTTGTTTTGGTCTCAGGTGGCTGTTCCAGACGTGGTCGAGGCTGTGAAAGGAGCAGACGTTCTGATCTTTGTGATCCCACACCAGTTCGTGAACAGGATCTGCGAGACGATCAAAGGGCAGATCAAGAAGGACGCTGTGGGAATGTCTCTGATCAAGGCAAGTGGTGTAGAATTTTTAACGGTTCACTCATCTCATCATTTATTCATGAGGATCTAGAGGTTCTTAAGGGGCTTAAATCATGAGCTCTTTTTAACGTTGTGATTTTATCCCACATTCCATACACGGAAAACAAAGCTGCAGTCAGTACATCTGCCTGTTCTGTCTACAGCAGTTTAGCTCCACCCACCCAAACTGAAAGAGTTTTAGCCTGGACTGCTTTGGGCTGCCAAGGCACAATACTGAGCAGCCAATCAGAACATTGACAGGCATTTGCATACAGCATATGTAGTCTTAAAGGCACAGTAACGATGCAGCCCGTTTAATTCTAATGAGTAAAGAGAGGATGGAAAGTTGTCGTGGAAAAATGACTCCAATGGCTTCTGACTGTTTTTGATGCAGATTCCCACAATGCATTACAATCAGATCTCAAGGCTCAAAATAAAATACAAGAAAACTGCAGCATATGAGCCAATAAATCTAGTGTTGAAGGGTTTACATGTAGAGCTGGATCCAAGAATGTGTCCTAAAATCAATCAATCAATTAGTCTAAGGGTTAGACTTAATCTGGGTCTGGAAAACAATGGCCTGAGGTGTTCAGGTACTTACTGTCACAGTTTGTTCCAGCAGTACCGAACATTGCTCCAGGACTACCCACTCACCTGTTCTTCAGGTTCCTCAGGTTCCTCAGGTAGTTCAGGCCGAGAGTAAACACTGTCCAGTTGTTCAGAGTCCTTTAACCCATTGGTTCCCATCCCTGCTCCCATCCACCCTGCAACTACCTAGAAACCCCCTAGCAACCACCTGGGATAATCTATCAACCATAAAGCAACACCATAGCTACCACCTTAGGATATAATAGCAACTGTCTTGCAACATCAAAGCAAACACCTAGCAACCACCCACCCTGTAACTACCTAGAAACCCCATACAAATCACCTGGGATACATTTGCAACAGTCTAGCAACATCAAAGTAACTGTCTAGCCACCATCCACCCTGCAACTACCTAGAAACCCCATAGCAACCACCTGGCATAATATATCTACCATCAAGCAATGCCATAGCAACCACCTGGGATACAATCACAACTGTCTAGCAACATCAAAGTAACTGTCTAGCAACCATCCACCTTTCAACTACCTAGAAATCCCATAGCAGCCACCCTGGGGTAATCTAGCAACCATAAAGCAACACCATAGCTACCACCTTAGGATATAATAGCAACTGTCTTGCAACATCAAAGCAAACACCTAGCAACCTCCCACCCTGCAACTACCTAGAAACCCCATACCTACCACCTGGGATACATTTGCAACAGTCTAGCAACATCAAAGTAACTGTCTAGCAACCACCCACCTTGAAACCCCATAGGAACCACCTTGTGGTAATCTAGCAACCATCAAGCAACACCATAGCAACCACCTGGGATACAGTCACAACTGTCTAGCAACATCAAAGTAATTGTCTAGCAACCACCCACCTTGCAACTACCTAGAAACCCCATAGCAGCCACCTTGGGGTAATCTAGCAACCATCAAGCAACACCATAGCAACCACCTGGGATACAATCGCAACTGTATAGCAACATTAAATGGAGAACTCCCTGTCTTTAGTGGTCTTCCGCTCCTAAACACTGAAAAGTGCAGGGTGGGGGCTCTTCCAGGACCAGGGTTGGGAACCACTGCTTTATCAGATTCTCCACTGGGGCAAAGTGGGTTCCTGTGTCTGTGAAACAACCTGGTGATGTTTCCGCCTCCAGGGTGTGGATGAGGGTCCAGATGGGCTGAAGCTCATTTCTGATGTCATCAAAGAAAAACTGGGCATCACCATGACTGTGCTTATGGGAGCCAACCTGGCCAATGAGGTTGCTCAGGAGAAGTTCTGTGAAACCACTATTGGTAAGTGGACCATAAATGCTGACCTCACTAGTATAATTCATATATGATGAGAATGAGAAGAACAGTATGTAGACCCAGAGTATCCCTGAGTCATCGCTGTATATCTTCGGCTCCATGGTTTAGGCTGTAAAAGCAAGGAGCATGGGCCCCTGCTGAAGAAACTCATGCAAACCACCAACTTCAGGGTGACTGTGGTGGAAGAGGCGGATGTTGTGGAGATCTGCGGAGCTTTGAAGGTGAGCTCTAAAGTGCTGTTCAGCCATTCTCTCTGAGAATTGAGCAAATTCAGGCTCGGTTTGGGCTCAGGTTTCTCTCATTTTATTGTAGAACATCGTGGCGGTTGGTGCAGGCTTCTGCGATGGGCTCGGCTACGGTGACAACACCAAGGCTGCGGTGATCCGTCTGGGTCTGATGGAGATGATCGCCTTTGCCCGGATTTTCTGCACAGCCGGCCCCGTCTCCCCGGCCACCTTCCTGGAGAGCTGCGGGGTGGCCGACCTCATCACCACCTGTTACGGAGGACGCAACCGCAAGATCGGCGAGGCCTTCGCCAAAACGGGCAAGGTTGGTGTGTGGCTGCTTCAGCTGGATGTTGTCTGAGTAGCGGCATCTTGTTTGTTTTGATTTTGATGGGAAATGTGTGCTGCTGCCGTCCTTAGACGATCGAGGAGCTGGAGAAGGAGATGTTGAATGGGCAGAAGCTTCAGGGTCCAGCCACTGCAGCTGAAGTGAACCACATTCTCAAACACAAAAACATGGTCGACAAGTGAGTGTTGATGAAGCTTTTCCATGCGTTAATGACAGACGAGAAATTAAAAAACTCAAGATTTTAAAGAGTAGAACATAACTGACCATTATAGCCCACCTTCTGGAGGTCCACCGTCCTGCAGTGTCCAATATTGACCAGTGTCTAACATCTGATGCAGTTTTAGCCCAGCCCTACGTTGGGCTAGGTGGAACAGATTAGGGTTAAACCTGGAGACGGCAATATAATAAGCAACAGCTGATAAGCAGCATGTTTTGAATATTGCTGGTCAGTATTTAATGCTGATTGACCAACTTAGCTTTTGACCAGCATAGCGTATGCTTTCAATTGAGTTTTTGATGGACCAGCAGGTCTGTCAGCAGTACCAATTTGACCAACTTGGTCATACTGGTTGGCTAGTTTGGTAGAGTTGGTTGAACAGTTGGTCAAACTGGTCATACTGGTGGTCAGGTTGGTCATGCTGGTCAACCACCTTGGTCATGCTGGTCAACAAGCTGGCTGCCTAGCCTGGTCAGCTTGGTCATGCTGGTCAACCACCTTGGTCATGCTGGTCAACGAGCTGGCTGACTAGCAGGTCTGTCAGCAATACCAACTTGACCATGTTGGTCATCAAGCTGGTCATACTGGTTGGCTAGTTTGGTGGGGCCGGTTGAACACTTGGTCAAACTGGTCATACTGGTGGTTAATAAGAAGTGTTTCAGCCTGAAGTGTTTCAGCACAGTACAGGGTGGCCAGTCAGAACACAGCTCTTTTACATATATATATATATATATATATTTGTTTACTTTTAAAGGCACAATATGAGAAACTGCCTGTTTAATACTCAGAGATAAATAATAATAATAATAATGATAATAATAAATGATATTGCCTGGTTTTGGTACTTTGGTACCACACAAATATTATAAATGGACCTCGGGATAAAAACTAAAATAAAAATATAGAGTATGGCCCCTTTAATTACATATTTTCTGATGCATGCAGATAGACTGTCCTGTGTATTGACCTGTATATTGAGCACTGTCTTCTAAAACATGTGTATTGTCCCCCTCCCAGATTCCCTCTGTTCAACGCAGTGTACCAGATCTGCTTCCAGAGCCATCCCGTCACAGAGTTCATCAACTGCTTGCAGAATCACCCAGAACACATGTAACTCCCTGACCAACCCGGGCGATTGGCCAAGCTGAAAAGCCACCAGCTTTAAGTTTAGGTGGGGGGGCCAAAGGGCTGAGTTCACTGTGCCTATTTTTCATATCCACAAACGTTTTAAAGGGAAGAAAGAGACTAGTTCTCAACTGAGGACTGAACTGAAGAACTGAAGATGCCCTTGTTTTAGAAATGCTGTCAGTCTCATGGCTTCCTCTCCAAAAGGCTAACTGCGTCCCCGCGTCTCAAACACTGGACTTTGCATCACATCGTCTGTCTGTCTTGTGTCCCTAAGAATAGCTATATTTTGTATAGGAGCTACAGCACGTCCCTATTCGTCTTAAAAACACCTGCTCTGAAGGGAGCGGGAGGCTTTTTTTAACACTAGCCTGTGTTCTAATGTTCTAGCTTGTGGCAACTGAGGGTGTAAAGTGCCTTAAAATGCCTTCGGCCTAAATCTTAACTCTGTCCGGACACTTGTTTTCTGTTAAACAGGAAACACCCCCCCCCCCCCCCCCCACCCACCCAGGATATCTAAGGATGCAGTAAGTGCACTGACTTTTTTTAATGCAGTTCAGCCACCTGGCTCCGGATGCAGTAAGCTGTTCAGAAGAATCCATTTCCAAATAAATTATTTCAGTTTAATAAAACAATACCCAGTAGTCTGTTCGTCTGTTTTGCCTGGACTTGATTCATTTCAGGGTTGTATTTGTATGCTGGCTTCTGTTGGAGTAACCGGCTCCACTGTTGTGCTGTAAGGATTTCATTGCATTCGCCTGACAAGGTCAGGATGTTGGATGATGGATCACCATCCCACCTCATCATCCCCAACTCCTCAACTCATCCTGAAAGTTCTGGATGGAGCACCACCATCCATCATTCCAAAGAACCACCCTGTAGTTCCACCGATCCACAGCTCAATGCTGAGGGGGCTTTACACTCCACTCTAGCCCACACCTGGCATCCAGGCTCCAGAGAGTCCTATTCTATTGGCAGTACTTTTCTATGTGTGCCTTTGCACAGCTGTGTCAGCAATGGGTGCAACTTCAAGTAGCGGACTGCATTCATTCATATGAAGAGGTGTCCACAAACATATGGACAAGCACTTTGGCTCCTGATTTTTGAATGAGGAGCAGAGCAAAGCAGCTTTTACTGTAAGTGGGCCTCGGAGGGGAAGATGTACCGTGCGGACCCTGCAGGGTGCACCTGTTCCTGACACAGGCATTCACAGTTGCACACACACACACACACACACACACACACAGCTTGTTTAATCTCTATAGAAAAAGCATTTGTAGAACAGGACACCCCGGAGGGATGAGCATGAGCTTAAGGTCACCGTGCTGGACGCCAAGTGCCGGCTTTGAGGGGAATACAGCCCCCCAGCACCCCACAGGGCTGTGGAGTAGTGGAACCGAGTTCTCTGAAGTATTGGAGCTCCATGCTTCCCATTGGGATGAGCTGGATTGGTAGGACTGACCATCCAGCATCAGTACCTGACCTCACTGATGCTCTCGGGTGGCTGCATGCAATCAGTCCTCACAGCAAATGTGTGGAAAATAACACCTAATGCAAAACCTTTCCAGAGGAGTAGCAGTCGGTAACTTGCTGTAGCAAAAATGGGACGCTAGCTCTTTAGCAGACTGCAGACGAGTGTGTGGCTAACACCGCTTAGCTCGCTCAGCTTTTACAGTGTAATGGATGACAATAAGGCTAGCAGGCTAAAAGGCTAGCTCCTTTAACTCTTCAGTCTGTGAGGCTCTGTGGCTGTCGATTGCTCTCATGCTCTTAGCCACACACTCCGAATGTGAAACCTGACTCCCTGAGCCCTTGTGTGCTACCCTAAACTCTTCACCTTTACCATTTCCAAAGACTGAACCTTTGACCTTTTCTAGAGAGCTAACGCCTCTCCTCCCGGCCTTAGCAAAGAACACCCAGAGCCTCAGCTTCCCAGCCTTAGCTGCTTCTCGGACACTTCGTAAAGACACTTCATGGCTAACGTTATACTTTCAGAACATGGGATTTAGCCTTGGGCTGAGTTTAGAAAAGCTAGCTATCTGCGAACAGCTCTGTCTGCGAACAGCTCAGTCTGCGAACAGCTCAGTCTGCAAACAGCTCAGTCTGCGAACAGCTCATTCTGCTAACAGCTCGGTCTGCGAACAGCTCAGTCTGCTAACAGCTCAGTCTGCGAACAGCTCAGTCTGCAAACAGCTCAGTCTGTGAACAGCTCATTCTGCTAACAGCTCGGTCTGCGAACAGCTCAGTCTGCTAACAGCTCGGTCTGCGAACAGTTCAGTCTGCAAACAGCTCAGTCTGCAAACAGCTCAGTCTGTGAACAGCTCATTCTGCGAACAGCTCGGTCTGCGAACAGCTCGGTCTGCGAACAGCTCAGTCTGCAAACAGCTCAGTCTGTGAACAGCTCATTCTGCTAACAGCTCAGTCTGTGAACAGCTCAGTCTGCAAACAGCTCAGTCTGTGAACAGCTCATTCTGCTAACAGCTCGGTCTGCTAACAGCTCGGTCTGTGAACAGCTCGGTCTGCGAACAGCTCAGTCTGTGAACAGCTCAGCAGCTCATTCTGCTAACAGCTGATTCTGTGAACAGCTCGGTCTGCGAACAGCTCGGTCTGCTAACAGCTCGGTCTGCGAACAGCTCAGTCTGCAAACAGCTCGGTCTGCTAACAGCTCGGTCTGCTAACAGCTCGGTCTGCGAGCAGCTCGGTCTGCTAACAGCTCGGTCTGATAACAGCTCGGGCTGCGAACAGCTCGGTCTGCAAACAGCTCGGTCTGCTAACAGCTCGGTCTGCGAGCAGCTCGGTCTGATAACAGCTCGGGCTGCGAACAGCTCGGTCTGCGAACAGCTCGGTCTGCTAACAGCTCGGTCTGCGAACAGCTCGGGCTGCGAACAGCTCGGTCTGCTAAAGGTTCACTTGCTAATGTTCCCTTCAGAAATGCCAACCAACTTTCTAATTTCCATCACTTTTCACTTTTGTCAGCTGCCTAAATGAGGATCTTATATACACTATAGTATTGGGACAAAAGTATTGGGACACCTGCTCATTCAATGTCTCTTCTGAATTCAAGGGTATTTAAAAAAAAAAAAAGAGCGTATCCTGCTTTTGTCAGAGTAACTGTTTCTGCTGTTCTTCTAAAGAGTTACACTACACACAGGGGGCAGTGGTGGCTCAGCCTTTAATGCACTGGGCTATTGATGACAAGGTTGAGGGTTCGAGACTTATGCACAGCAGGCTATCACTAATGGGCTTTTGAGCAAGCCCTTGAGCCTGTTGGCTCTTGCTCCCTGGGGGCCACTGGGGGCCACTGGGTGCTCTGGGCACATTTGCTCACTAGTGTGTGTGTGTGTGTGTTTACTGAGCGAATGGACAGAAATGGTAAACATGATTGTCTTGTGAAAAATTCCCCAAAGTCTGTGACATTGTTTTATGCTAATTTTGATAAGGCCTAAAATGTGTGTGTTTTTGCGAGAGTGAACACAGGGGGCGTTATGAGGCAAAATAGTCCCTCCAGAAAACCCCTTTACATTAAAAGGTTATGAATTCTGTGCCGGATTGCTGAGATGTCAGTGTACAGTAGTTTTGAGAGTATGAGAGAGAAGCTTTTTGCTTAAAATGTACTTTTTGAAATTAATTTGTTTTATTTATTCATGGCGCAGGATTACATGCATGGTATTTTGAGGCAAAATAGTCCCAAAATCTTCAGATTTGTCACAATTTGGCCCATTCACCACCACTGTAAAGAAATCGCTGAGTTGGTAACTGCCTCGTAAAGGCCTCGCTGATTTGCGGACATTTATCAGGGACCAGAGACTGGGATCCTGGGAGTAGTTTAGGGTAGAGAGGCTCGCCCAAGGGGACTTCTATTAATACTGCTGTCCATCGGGCAAAGGTAGAGCTATAATTAGAAGCATGTGGAAGAGGCAGTGGACAGTGGGTTGGCAGAGTAAATTAACCCGGATCCTCTTTCACCTCAAAGATCAAACAATTACATAACTACTCCATGGCAGCACTCTCACTGCATGTCCAGAAGTTTGTGGACATCTGCTCGTCCTGCGTTTCTCCTGAAATCAATGGAGTGGAGGGTTTTTACACTAGATGTCGGAGCATTGCTGTAAGAATTGGATATTGGATGATTATTTCTGACACTCTAATTCATATAGAAGGTATTGGATAGAGGTCTGTCGTTTCAGAGGACACGGCTCCACTCCCCCACAGCCCAGTGTACAAGAATTATGACATAAGGTTTCCTATTATGTTCCTATTATATTGTCAGTGCTTTTCTATGGAAAGTATATAAGCTGTATAATGTCATAAGTAGTTCTAGTAGTGCAGGAAGGCTCGAAAAAAATACAGTCAGGTCTCCACAGGCAAACATGAGAACCGTTAAGGTCATTCAACTCAGCTGCAGTTCACAGGCTGACCACATGGTGTCACCATTGTTAAATAAATGTACAACTTCAAGGGAGTCTGCTTGAAACGTAGGCCTCAATATGACGTACATGTCCAACAGCATAAAAATATGATGTATAATCCAAGCAAAACATTATTATGGTTATTATTATTATTTATATTAGTAGACTAAACCTCTCTACTATGGTGGGCTGCTCTCTCTTCTGCCCACTGAGCGAGGAACAGTGGAGGACGCCAGTGCAGTGCATGTGACCTTCTCACATCAGGGATGTTGCCAAATTTATGAATAAATTAAATAATAAATAACACATTTCCATTTGCTTTATACATTTATATCATAATAGTATTCAACCTGTGCACTATTTGAAGGCGTATACGTCTGAACAGTCAATCAAGGCCAAAAGTTGCTCTCTCAAGCTTTACAGGGGGGTTTTGCTGCTTTGCACATGACCAAAGCCATACAAGCTCCAGCGTCACACGCCATGAAGGCTTTCATTAACCACTAGCCAAATATAGAAGCAGCAGCAGCCATCATAGCCTGAATTCAGCCTGTACTTATTAGTCTCTGTAAAAATGGTATTGTCACATCCTGTAGTAAGAAGCACCTGAACTGTATATATATTTTATACAGGGTCAGAAACCAGCCATGACATTAAAACCACTGACAGGTTAAGTGAATAATATTGATAATTTGGTTTCAGAGGCATATATATATATATATATATATATAGAGAGAGAGAGAGACACAGAGACTTCAGACTTCAGTGTGACTTAGGTGGACTTAGGCGGACCAAGCGCCCAAGGTGGAGTACCCCAAAGCCCACCACTTGCTTGGCCCTCAACCTTGGGGATCTTCGCAGTTCCTGGAAGCTGGAGTTCTCTGACCTCTACATGACCTCTCTGACCGCTTTGGAAAGATACTTCCAAATAAGTTTTTTTTTATTTACAATATTTTTCCTTGCATATGAGCATAGGATGCTCCACACACCTCTGTGAATGGTTTACATACTTTCACATGTGAAACCCACGTCCTTCGCGACCTGCAGGCTCTGAGGACTACAAAAATAGCCCAGAGTTTCTTGTGGGAAAAGTTGAGCTCCACGCCACCAACAGGCTGTGTGTGGACGCAGGCCCTGTAGTTTTGCTGCTGTGCTGTAGGCCTTCTCACTGCACGTGCTAAGCAGGGGTGGGCGCCGCTGTGAAGTACCGACAAGTACTGACTCGAGCGACGTACCGAAAACAACCGAGTTAAAAAAAGGTCAAAATCTCAAATCTGAGCTGCAATTAAAGCAACGGCCAAACATGTACTAGAGCGGGAGCGTAAAATTAGCAGCTCAAAAACTACGTAAGTCCTCAATAATGTGTATTAAAGCCTTTTGGCACATTCAGCCATTTATCTGTATAGGATCTGAAGTCTGTCAGACTCTATTCGTCTCATTTTGGTCTGAAATAAAATGCTAAAACTGAAAAGGTTGGAGGAGCGGCTGCTCAAAAGCTGTACAGATGTTGTCGTCATTGTAACAGAATTAAAATACATAAAAAATAAATTAGCAACTAAATATGAAGGACTAAAATGTAACTCAGTAGCTAAACAGCCAAATCTCACAAATATGGCACTACTTTTAATTAATTAATTAATTAATTAATTAATTAATTAATTAAATCAATAAAATAAAATATTACTGCGGCGCAACTAAGTAAAGATACTACGTCATGTTATGAGTTTAATTTTATTTAAAATAAATAAATAAATGACTTTTCTTTCAAAATATGCTTTAAAAAGTACTAGCTAGTGCTAACATTTTAGCCAATTAGCCGCTAAGAGCACAGTAAATTAGCAAGACAGGCTAATGTAAACAAATCCCCCTAATGCTAAATACTAAATGCTAAAAGGCTCACGCGACACACTTCATATTTAGTGAAAAATATAAATATATATGAATTATTATATATTAATAATTTCGGGTAAATTGCAGTCATTTATTTTGGCAATGTGAATCTGTGAATCTGCATTATGTAATCGGACTTTAAAAACAGAAAATACATTAATTATGTTAAAAGTTAATTGTATTTATACTCATTTATTTATTTATTTCTATTATTTTATTATCTTTTGACATTAACCCGTTTTGGCGGGACGGGTCTGCGCTGACAGCGCCTGTCAGTCACCCCGCTTCAGCGAATCAAATCGCCAAGCGAGCCTACGTGGGCGTGACCACGCTGTCATCAGTCACGTGTGTTTACAGCCTTCGTGGTGGAGGCGACCAATCAGATCGGCTCTCGCTGAAATCCGGCTTTCAGGTCAGGGTGGAGATTTAGCAGGTCAGTCCTGGAGCTGAAAGAGGGGTTCTCCAGCACATTAGCGAGGTTCTAGACTGCGTACTATAGAATAACCCACTGCTCTGCCATTGTTTCCTGAATAGTTTCACCTTTTTGCATTGAACGGAATTGCAAACTCTATAAAACATGAGGCAGAAAAACACGTAAAACATTTACCAATAAAAATAATATCGTTATCATTAGCTGATAAATATATATATAGTATATTTTATTGTATATTATTTAATATGAACAAGGAAAAAATAAGAAAAGGGATTTTTTTAGCTAGCTTACCCTAACTGAACTGATATATGGCCATGTATGAACATCATCATTCATAAAATATATATATATATATAATATATATATAATATATATGTGCATATACACTTTATACATAAGTGTCATGTCTGTACCATGCATATTATATGGATCATACATATATCTTTAAAGTGGTAGGTAAAATACATAGGGACATATACTAATGTTGTTGTAATATACATTGCTGGCCTGCAAAAAACCTGTATGTCCATTTTTGCAATTGTTGCAAATCTTTTTTGAGTCAGAATTGAATGGCCAATAGAAATGCTCTACTTATACATATTAGTATATTTACAGTACAATATATAGCCTATTTTTATATGCTTCCTTTGAAGTTAAGCAGTTATTATAAATATGTATAAATATATATTTGTTTGTTAATGCAATATGTGTCCCATATTTAAATAATAATAATAATAATAATAAAAAGAAAAAGATATATATATATATATAAAACCCATATATTGAGACTATAGTTTAATTTATAATGTAATAGTTTAATTTATAATGTATGTCCATTTTTGCAATTGTTGACCCAAAACCCAAATTGAGTCAGAATTGAATGGCCAACAGAAATGCTCTACTTATACATATTAGTATATTTACAATACAATATATAGCCTATTTTTATATGCTTCCTTTGAAGTTAAGCAGTTATTATAAATATGTATATTTGTATGTTAATGCAATATGTGTCCCATATTTAAAAATAATAATAATAATTAAAAGAAAAATATTATATATATATATATATATATATAAAAGCCATATATTGAGACTATAGTTTAATGTATAATGTATGTCTATACTCGCACTATTCCTATAACTAATCAATAAGTGTGTAATATACCGTATTAAAGCGTTAATAAATAAAGAAAAGAAAAGGGTTGTGATTTCCCACTTTCTCCAGCACTAGCAGAGCAGCGCTGAGCCGAGGCGGAGCTCCGCACTTCCTCATCCAGGCTCCATCACGGGTGTGGAAAACACTTCAATGGTGGTTCAGCTCGCCTGCTGCTGCTGCTGCTGCTGCCGCCGCTGCTGCTGCTGCTGCCGGACGGCGAACGGACAGCCCCTCCGCGTCGTTATTAGTGTTATTAATTTTATTTTTAATATTATTTTCTCTTCAGGTACTCCTTTTCCCTCTCTTGGGGACTTTTCTTCATAACATGGCCGCTCTCTCCGCCTGGTTTTGGGACGAGAGGTTCTGGCTTCCTCACAATGTGACTTGGGCGGACTTGGCGGACCCAGCGCCCGGGGTGGAGTACCCCAAAGCCCGCCACTTGCTCAGAGCGTTGCCCTTGGCCTTGGGGATCTTCGCCGTGAGGATATTTTTCGAAAGGTACGCAGTTTCAGAAGCAGGAGGCTTCTTCTTCTCTCTCTCTCTCTTTTTCCATCATTCATCAGAGGATTACCAAAAGCGAGGAGTTCAAGACCAAACTTGCACATGGAAGAGAAGGAAGAGGGGCGGCATGAGCGCCGACACGCGCCGGGGGGAGTCTGCTGCTGCTCGGCGTTTGTGTCCGTAGTGGACGCTGCGTTTCTGGGTTACTGGAACTCCTCAATCTGGCCTTATTGCCAGCATGTAGTGCTAGGTAGCTAGCTGTATCTATGTAAAGTGGGCGGTTTGCTTGCCCCATCATGGCCTAGGGGGTATGAAGACAGTTGAATTTAAGGCTCAACAGCTTTAAATTTGGCCTGTCAGCTTTGGCACATTCATGCCAGCCTATAATTGAAAGCATGCCTTCGAGGCGAGGCTGCCTGCCTGCCTGCCTGCCTGCCTGTCTGCCTGCCTGCCTGCCTGTCTGTCTGTCTGTCTGTCTGTCTGTTGAGAGCAGACTGTATAATTGTCTATTGTTGAGCTTTTGTGTCTCAGGGCCTCCAGAACACTGGAAGTCCAGCCAAACGCACCTTTCCTAGAAGTCTAGAGGTCCAGCTGGCCTGGTGAACCTGTCGGCAAGCTCTCTTATGTGGCTCCTTGCTGCAACCGAACACCTACTGACCTACCTACCTACCTACATGTAGAAGTACTAGCCACCTACATGGACCGTGGATTGGCTCGGTGGTCAGAGCGCTCGGTACGCTGATCAGATGGTTGTGGGTTTGATTCCCAGGTCCACTAAGCTGTAGGTCCACTGTAAAGCAAGGCCAAGGGGAGCCCTAGCATGGCTTGACCCCGCACCCTGACCCCGGCTGTTATCCAGCTGGGATGTGCGAAGAGAAGACTGACGAAATGAAATGAGCGTAGATGTTAGGATTAGCAGGAAGCTGGAGGTGGCACTGCTTCGGCTTCTTTTCTTGAGGGGCTTGAGGCCCTGCAGATGGAGTCCGCTGGCTCTGTTGACCTGGAATCGGTTGTTAAAGGGGAATTTGAACCGTGCTTCAAAATCGCAGTGTAATTTAGGTGTTGAGAGATAAACAGGAATTCAAAGGGAATTTGGTGTGAGATGGTTCGTTGCAGAGAAACTTGGCATGCTCAGATTTCTTTACACTGGCGGTGATGGGAACCAGGAGTCGGCTTGACGACTACAGCAGAAATGTATAGGTTTTATTGACTTTCTAAATCACGGTGGATTCAGCACACGTCTTCTTGTGTTCCAGTTTTGATGATGGTAAAATAGTGGTAACTTGGGGGACTTTTTTGAAGCAAAACACTGTGATATTAAAATAACTGATTAAAATAAATAAAGAAAATACATTTTTAGATGAAAAGCTTTCCTCAAAACTGTCATATATAAATAGGCTCTAAATGACTTTCCTCACACCGTAGCAGTTTATTTATGCACAAATGTTGAACTTTTTTTGTCTTTTAAGATTTAGGAATGTGCTTCTTCAGGGTGACAGTCAGTTGGCAGATGGGTGGCATGTTAAAGGTTTACCTACCCGACACTAAAATCCAGTGTTGACATAAAAAAAAGGTTCAATAGGTCCCTCAGTGGCATGACTGCCAAGGGCATGACTTAACGTGGGGCTCATTGGCCTACATAATTGTAAGAAGTGCTTACTTGAGGAACCTGTTGAAGGAGAAGATGCTATCTAGCTCTTCCAGTTATGCTGGAGTCCTCTGATGCTTTGGAGTTCTCGTTCAGCTAGTTCTGTTCTCGGCTGTTTGCGGGTGCTGAAAACGGCAAGCTTAGGCTTAATGCTTAAGCTGAGATGAAAACACTAAGCAACAAGGGTTCTATAAAGCGCTGAGAGAGTATTGGAACCCTTGTTGGTGCTAAATGGCTGCACCAGACAGGATTCAGAGCTAAAAGGGTTCTGTATAGTACTGAAACAGACCCCGTTCACACCTGCGACTGGTATCTGGATTGTGTCCTGAGCTGACCTGCATTTCCACTGGGAAGTCAAATGCATCACCTGGTAGTCCGGCGGAAATCCAGGGGTTCGGGTAGTACTGGGAGGGGTTCGGGTTGTACTGGGATGGGTTCTAGTTGTACTGGGAGGGGTTCTAGTTGTACTCGGAAGGGTTTGGGTTGTACTGGGAGGGGTTCGGGTTGTACTGGGAGGGGTTCGGGTTGTACTGGGAGGTGTTCTAGGTGTACTCTGAAGGGTTCGGGTTGTACTGGGAGGGGTTCGGGTTGTACTGGGAGGGGTTCGGGTTGTACTGGGAGAGGTTCGGGTTGTACTGGGAGGGGTTCTAGTTGTACTCAGAATGGAGGGGTTCGGGTTGTACTGGGAGGGGTTTGGGTTGTACTGGGAGGGGTTCGGGTTGTACTCTGAATGGTTTGGGTTGTACTGGGAGGGGTATAATCCTGATACTCAAGGGTCCTTTGGTTCGAAACAGTAGTGGAACCTTTTTGGTACTACATAGCAGCACCAGATAGGGTTCCTTAAAGTCTGCTAAGCCAAAACGGTTCTATGTAGTACTAAGAAAGTCATTTGGCTCAAAACAGTGGTGTGGCACCAGATGGGGTTCTTTGAAAGAACACATATTAAAAGGGTTTCTTAAAGATTTCTACGCAAAAATGGTTCTAGATAGTTCTGAAAATAGTTCTCTTTTGGCTCAGAAAAGTGTGGAACAATTTTTGGTGTTATATAACAGCACCAGATGGGGTTCTTTAAAGACTGCTAAGCAAAAAGGTTCCCATATAGTTCCCAGTACCTAGCATCTGACCGCTGCTAATGTAGGCCGTCTAGCATTTTACACGCTATACGGACAAAAGTATTGGGACACCTGCTCATTTACAGATTTTTCTGAAATCAAGGAAATTATGAGAAGAAAAGGGTCAGAACAGTAGTGGAACCCTTTTTGGTACTATGTAGCAGCACCAGACAGGGTTCTTAAAGGAACACCCAGCAAAATGGGTTCTATATAGTATTGAAAAATGGTCTTTTAGCTCCGAACAGTAGTGGAACCCTTTTTGGTGCTGTGTAGCGGGGGTCCTTTAAAGGACGCTAATGAAAAAGGGTTCCACTATCATCACGAATGCCGTACAAATACGATATAAAGAACCCTTAAAGGAATCCCTGGAGGTATGACTTCTACACATCAGCTGGTTTATTGATTATTTGATTGATCAGTGGATTGAACTGTCACCCTTTGCCAGGTTCCGTCTATGCAGCAGTTGAATTTTCCTATTGGAAGCTGTGAAATATTACAGGCCGTGTCGCCTCTAGTCCTCAGGGCCCCGCTAAGACCTCAATGAAAACCGGGAGGGTCCGGGACCGTCTTAATCCCAGCGGGCGCTTTTAACGTCCGAGTACAATCAGTACAGCAGTGAATGCAAATGTACCCTCAAAGACACAACATGGTCCTTAGGGGTTAATTATGTGGTTAAATATGAGTTACACGCAAAAGTACCCA
Source organism: Salminus brasiliensis (assembly GCF_030463535.1). NCBI lineage: Eukaryota > Metazoa > Chordata > Actinopteri > Characiformes > Bryconidae > Salminus > Salminus brasiliensis. The sequence continues at coordinate 3,150,922 of NC_132898.1, forward strand.
GCATTCCCCTTCCCGGATCTAGTACAGTTATGTTCCCTGACTGAAGGTCCTGAAAACAAACCCTGGCTTAAAAGGTTCCAGGCCTGGTGAGATGGTTCTTCGTATACTCAGAAAACACCTGGAATGGTTCTTCAAAGTTCCGAAAGGTTCCCTCTATTGTTACAAGTGATGGGTGATGGGCTCAGCTATGCTAATGTACAGTATGTGCCATCACTGGTTCTTCTATGAGTTCCACGTTCTTGAAGCATCAGATTGGCTTAGAACTTTAAACCTTGGTCTTTTCCTACTGTATAAGTCTATACTTCCACCTACGCTGACCTTGTGCTCTTCTCCATGTTCTCCAAGGGTCTATTTAGAACCTCAACAATTCATAGAACTGTTAGATTGCTTAAAAGGTTCCAAGCCTGGTGAGCTGGTTCTTCGTATACACAGAAAACATCTGGAATGGTTCTTTAACGCTCCAGAAAGGTTCTCCCTATTTTTACGAGTGATAGATGATGGGCTCAGCTATGCTAACTTGACCTTCTCACCATTAGTACCACATACTGCATCACTGGTTCTTCTATGAGCTCCACGTTCTTGAGGCATCAGATTGGCTTAGAACTTTAAACCTCGGCCTGTTCCTACCAGATAAGTCTATACTTCCCTATACCGCCCTTGTGCTCGTCTCCATGTTCTCCAAAGGTCTATTTAGAACGATAAAGGGTTCCTAGTCTGGTGAGACTGGAAACACACCTGGGATGGTTCTGCACAGCACCAGAGAGGTTTCCACTTGTCAGAGAAGTTGGAGAACCCATTAATGAACCCTTATTGTGAATTGCGAGTGGAGATCACATCTGGCTGTGCGTGAGTATACGCCCCCTATGCTTCCTGCTGTGTACTGCGGTACGTCAGAGTGGCGGTGAGCTTCATAGATCCTGATTAGTGCAGTGCCTTTTTCTAGACTCAGCTTTGATTAATCTTCTTTCTTAACAAGCCTTCGGTGCCACAAGCCCCCCCAACCCCCCCGCTCACTCTCCCTCAGGGGAGTCTCATCACCTGATGTTTACACTTTTGAGGAGACTGATCCGGCTGCTTGTTGTCTTCCTTCATTGGCGCTGTTCAGAGGCGCAACACCGTTCCCCAGCCATGACTCACCGTGCCTGCGAGCTTCAGGCTGTGACAGCTCACCAGGCGACCCAATTAGGCTAGTTGGTCCGGAGAGAGTATCGGTGCGCGTTCAGCGGGAGGCCTCCTGCGGAGACTGAGCGGAGGTGGCAGCGATGAGGGGTAACGGCTGGCTGCTCTTGCTCCCCAGCTGGGGAGGCCTTATCCCTTATCCCTCAGGCCCTGGGCCAGGATGAAGTCAGCAGCGCTCTGTTCTTGCAGACTCATTCATTTATTCATCAGCAGTGACGAAGCCAGGGCCAGGGCTCGCCTTCACGTACGTTTGTTGGGGAGTTAAACTTGCTGAGACGCTCGGACAAACGACTGGGGTTGAATGAAGGGTTCTGTGTAGTGTTGGGGTGTGGGGGGGGTGGGAAGGGGTCTGAGATCACGGACAGTGGAGGAGTAACCCTTGATGAACCCTTGTTGATGCTGTGCAGGCGGTATAGCTGGCACTTCATCTATGCATGTCTTAGGCTTAGATGCTAAAGGATGCGTTTATTGAGTATTTAGAGGTTAGTTATATGCTGTAGGCTATAAATAATAATATAAATAATAAATAAATAAATATCTGGCTTTGCTTGGGATGTCATTTAACAAGCCTATTTACCACCCTGTTATTTTGCCCCAGCCTGAAACACTGTGATATTCCTTTTAGAGAGGCCTCATGAATTTAAATATATAAAATATATATATATATATATATATATATATATATATATATATATATATATATATATATATATATATATATATAAATAAAAGGTCTAGGATCGCTTAGTGGAATCCCTGCGTTGGTTGCCCAGTGAAGTTGCATCGGCAGTCGTTCGAAAATTGAGGGTCTTGACCATGCACGTGTCTGAGGGGTACGTACAGGTTGGGTAATTGGTGGTCCAAATTCTCAGGGAGGAAAGCAGCTCTAATCTGATTGGCTGGTTTACGACCCCACCACAACTGCTCACAGAACCCACAGATTATAGCATAGTTTTAACACTGTAACAAAAACACTATAATTCCTATATATATTATAATTATACACTATAATTCTCCCCTTATCAGATAGTGGTGCTGTCCTCTCATTGTGTCTTCTCAGCGCAAGGTGCTGTTCGCAAGCAAGCTGAGTAGATTGTAGCTGGTAAGCTTTTAGCTTTGCCCTCGCCTAGCCTAGCCTCCCTGGGCTTGTCTTTCTCAAGTCTTCTCTGTGTTCAGCTCCAGTTTGGTTCAGGTTTTTTGGGGGGGGTGTTTTAGAGGCAGCAGACTAGATCGTCGGCTAGCGTTTAGCCTAGAGCGCTTTTCCAGTGCGGCTTGACTTTGTCGCATGCTGAGGTCGAGGCCTGGTGCCTGTAGCGAGCCGCTCATGTTCGTTTGGTTGTTTGTTTCCCACAAGCTTTGACTTGAGCTTTCTTAACTCTAGTGGGCGTGGCTATTGCCATTGTTGGGGTAGTGTAAACATAACAAGTCTAGACTGTGATGTAACAGTTTTGGGGTTTTGGAATTGTCCCATTTTACAGTCTGTTTTGGTTCTGAAGGAGGAGGCTGAGGGTCCAGAGCCCCTTTAAACAGTTCCCATAGGTGCTGTATCCAGGATTAATGGGCCACATACGTTGGTGGTGGTGGTTTTTAAGCCAGGTTGTGGTTCTAATAGTATACTCTCCATGGCTGCTGTAGATGTGTTTGACCATCTGTTCTCAAATCCCTGGCCAACAGCTTCCAACAGTGACACTAATGACTCATTAGGGAATAGGATTGTGCGGATACCTTCCCCTTATTTGGCTTCTTAAGTCAGTTTGTGAATCACAGGCTGCATTATCGAGAAATCAGACATTTATTTCAATAGGATTAAAAAAAAAAACATTTTTTTTGTCATCATGTTTCAGAATTTATCCATCTACCAACCAGCATGTCAAATCAATAGGCACCAGTGCCCCACTTACATTGGCATGGGCCATACAAGCCCATACAATAACAGTGCCTCCATCATGTTTGACAGATTTGTGATATGCCTAAGATCATGAGCTCTTCTATTCTAGTCTTTTTCAGAGGCTACAGAAATCGCAGTCGAACTGTAAGCAGTTCAACCCCCACACCAGATTTACTCAGAGGAGTGTGACACACCCACGGTAGCGGTTCTTGTTGAGAAAGACGCAACTCTGCTCTGCTTTATTTCCTAAGAGGTACAAGCACGTGGGCTAGTCAGGCTTAAACGCGACCCCCCCCCCTCAGGCTTTAGACACCCACGTTCATCACACAATGATTCACACACCAGTCCCGGAGACTGACTCCATTGTACTGAATGGCTGATAAAGCTGTTCTAGCTTTTTGAGAAGACCTGTTGCACAAGACGGCCGAGATGACTCAGGCTGTAGAAATGTCAGTCCACACCACTTCAGGCTAGACCTCGCTGACTGTTTAAAGGACTAGGAACTACTCCTAAGCTCTTATTGCTGAGTGATGCTTGCCTGTACCGGTATGACCGGACTGGTGTCCGTTTTGGTTTCGGTGCTGGGTGTTAACGGACAGCAGAAATGTAATTAACTGTAATTAATTGAGCTGCAATCAACGTAATTTCGGATTTCATACGCTAGAATCTTTTC